>NC_089596.1:25033970-25333970 GCF_019320115.1 Miscanthus floridulus
CAAACTACTTATACATACAAAGTAACTATAACTTGGCACCAAAATCAAGGCGTAGAGAGGATTGAAGCTAAATGTGAACAGAACTCAGGCTCAGTGTGTACTGGAAAGGAACACCAAACATGATAACTAATCTGCCATAAAAAGGGCGTACCCAGTGCAGAGAGCTCACGCTCTGTGCGGGGTCTGGGGAAGGGTGTCAGTGGCAAGTCTTACCCTCGCCTGTGCAATGCGAGAAGACCACGACTCAAACCCGGGACCTTCCGGTCACAGGCGGTAAGACTCTACCGTTTGCACCAGGCCCGCCCTTCATAACTAATCTGCCATAGTGCCGATCAAAATCAATACCTTCAGCAACTTTGCCCCTGCATTAGTTAGGTGTTAGAAAGAGTGAAACTATAGCTTACAATGGTGACAACAACATTTTTTTTATCTATGTTACATAGTCACTGTCACATCACTGATTATTTAACATGATCAAATATAAAATTTGGAAGGTTGTTTCAGAAAATAATAAGGTGGACCAACCTGGCAACAGAGAAGAAAATGGCACCTCTTCCACAATCACATGCCTTTCTGTAGTTATCAAGAGCCAATGTTATCTCAACGACATCTGGTGTTTCGATGAACACTAATTTATGTTGCATGATGTCCTGCAAAACAGTAAGACCAGGTTTCCGTTATTGGAGCTAATGCATATATATCTTATCTGGGCTATAGAAAATTTACAGGTATTTCATTTTCATAACACAAATGACTAGCATATCTTTGTGAATAACAAAAATTATCACCAATACCTGCCATATCTGTTTAGATAACAAAACAGCAGATATGATAGTGTAATTCTTCGTCCAAAGACTAGATAGTATCTATCTAGTACCAAAGGTAAGACTTAACACTTAAGCAACCTATCCAGCTCCATACGACCGTATGCATGTTGATGATGTAATAAATAATTCATCAGTGTCTATATGAGTGCGAGAGTACTGGTACATACTTTTAAGTCTTAATGCAACTTGAGATTCTTGTCAGTATAGATATATAGTTGGATGGAAAATCCAGAACATGCAATGAAAATATAGCATTAGATGCTTAGACGCCATTTCATATACTTACTATAAACCGATGGTGTTCCAGAGGACCTGCCCCGCTATCTAACAGATATGGACGATTTATGACTTGGCTGAGTTGCATAGGTGTTACGTGAATACGTGATTGGACCAATTCCTCGTTGCCATAGTCTATATTTTATCTGAATTGTAGGGTTTATATGAGAGAAAAATATACAAGTGAAAGAAATAGCCTGCAGAATTCCCATTTCGTGCCAGCTGTTGACAATGCCATCCATATAGGAATAACTGACAAAAAAACAAACTAAGCCATCTGGAAAAGCAGAAGCCATTTCCAGCAACAGGCGGCCATAATTCCTCACAACACCAGGATCACTACGCATATCGAACTTCGTACTCACAGGTAGCTGCTCACTGAAAATGATGGAATGATTGAAGTTTACACAAAAGTGTACCATGCTACCAGTAATACGAAATGTTGGAAACAACTAAAGCTGTCACAAAAGCTTAACATAATTGTTATATGATCCTCAGGAATAAGAAGGTATCATATGTTTGTATCAAATATTGTGTTTGTAGTTCGGCTGATACCATCCAACATTTGTTCTTTGACCGCTACTTTGCACGCTTTGTTTGGAATATTGTGCATATCACATATGGAATTCAACTTCCTACTAGTTTCGCCAATATGTTTGGTTTCTGGCTACATGGTTTAAGTCTAAAACTTAGAAACCAGATTTTGCTGGGAGCTGCTGCATTGTGTTGGTCGATTTGGTTGAATAGAAATGATATGGTATTTAACAAAGCTAAACCTAATATATCGATGCAGGTAATTTTCAGGACGACGTATTGGATACGACAGTGGTCCATGCTACATAAGGAAGAGGAGAGACATCTGTTCTTTGAGGGATGCAGAAGATGGGAGACGTTGATCATGGCTGTCTTCGTGAAGTTCAGCTGGAACTTCATGAATCGTATTGAAGCCTAGTGTTTTGCTTTGTTCGCTGCGCCCACTAGTTGGGCTCAACTTTGTTTCTTTTCCTTGGACTTGTAAGCCTCATGGCTTTGGTGTTTTTCTGTGACGTATCATCCACAGATGGTAGAGGCTGGAACTTTGTTCCATTATGTAAAAAAAATTTGTTCGCTTCAGCTTCAGTGGTTAGTATTCCTTCTAATTTCAGGTGATGCTCGGTATTGCTGCCGCACAACTCTTCTTCTGAATATGAAGGTAAATTCTCTCGATCCTACTGTAATCCTTTACCGTCCTGCGGTTACATGCGTTTGTGTTCAGCTAAAAAAATTCATATAGCTTACTTGAAGGACACTCTGCAGCAAGTGAGCACACGTTCATCATATAGATCACATGGCAACGCTCTGTAGCACGGATACGTGAAGAAGGTGCTGTATCGCGTATTGGATATGTATCCTATACGGATACACCGTCGATATGGCTTCGATACGTATCCTTCGAGTATCCGATTTTTATTTAATTTTGGGAATATTGAGTACGTGTCCAGTCGTCCAGATATGTATCAGACCTGTGGGATACGCCCAGCCCAACAAGAAGCCAACTATTCTTTTGATTCGTACAAAGTTAAAACAAAATAGAAAAGCTAAACTATTTAAATTTAGAAGTTAATACAAGAAAAAATGTCAATACTAAATAGGATATGAATATAAGGTGCATAATAAATAGTTTTGAAGAACAAACTTGGCATACCTCACAACACATAATCAGTTAAATTAATAGTAGAATTGATACATATTTTTTTTATATAACTTGAGGTAAATGACAATACGAGCTAGAATTAAATATTGCAAGGTTATAAAAAGGGCATAGGCACCTAGAACACTATTCTGACTAGATATACACAAGAAGACCAAATACATGTTTGAATTTTTTTTAATAATTTGATCGATATTTGTAACATCAATCATTCGAGCGTGGAAGACCATATCAAGAAGTCATCTGGAAGACCCTGTGAAAACAGCTCGTGCCTAAAGATAACGTAAAAGGAATATACAAGGGAAATAATAGATGTGCCAGTATAGCTAGGGCAATTACTAAAGAGCGCAGAGCATTGTCCACGTGTCCGAGCAAATGTGAAGCTAAATAATTCAAGATGCTCCAAAACGCTCGTTGAGCGGCTATAAAAGGAAAGCCAGACGCATGCATTTGGCATGATGACGAGGAGGAGAACGATTGAGTACTGAAAGAATCAAAACGAGCTGGGCCATCCTCCACGTGGCACTTTGTATAAAAATAGCAATGAACTAAAAGAAATACATGTCAAAATATTTTTTATATATAATTTGGTTGAATTCTGATTCATGAAAGTGTGTGTATACCGAATGTATGCACCTGCCTTTTCTTTTATATAGCCACTCAAGTTGCCTGGACACACGAACCAAAGGTGCTGCGCTCTTCAATAATTGTCTTAGATATAGTGACTTATCCATTATTGCCCTTGCATTTTCCTTTTGCATTGTCTTCCGCTTGGCCTTCTGGACGACTCTTTGGTGTAATCTTTCACGTCCTAAGACCAACACGATGCTTGCATACGAAATTCAAAGCTCCTTTTTTGCGAAAGAGAGATAAATCAACACCTCTGACTATTTGGAGCTTCATTTCTTTGGACGGGAAGATATAAAGGCTAATAAAGAATAGGAAAAAAAAAATCTCATTGATATTTGTTTTTTTACTATATATATTACAACTAGGATATATTCCCTCCATTAATTAAAAAGAATGCGTCTCACTTTCTCACGACTCAACCAATCTAAAGCTTAACCAAATATAAAAAAATGCCAAGATATATCATTATATTTCTCTGGACGGAGTGTGTACCGAAGTTCCATGAGAGTGACAACATGATTAAAAAACAGAGTAGATGTACCGGAAAGTGTAAACTAAACTTGACACGTCACGCGTGCCGAGTGATGCCTCTCTCGTCAGTCGTCTCCATGACCATCACACGCAGCTTCCACGAAACTTGTTGCTCGCAGTTGGTGATCACCTCCGATCAAGCATAAAACTTGAGCAGAGTAGCGAGCTGCCCGGTCGCCACGGCGGGAGAAAGAACTAAGGCGATCGGGACGAAGCCCAAGCAGGAAGGAAGCAAAAAAAGCCATATGGCGGGCAGCGTCGTGAAGGTGTACGGCCCGGCGGCGTCGCCGTTCGTGGCGACGGTGCTGGTGTGCCTGGAGGAGGCCGGCGCCGCGTACGAGCTCGTCCCCGTCGACATGGCGGCGCGCGAGCACAAGGCGCCGCACCACCTCGCCCGTAACGTACGTACGCCGAAACGGAATCATCTCTCTCACTCATCATCGCCTGTCAAATTTATCTGTTCATCATCCTCTCTTAACAAATCATCGATCTCTCTACAGCCGTTCGGCAAGATCCCTGCCTTCCAGGACGGAGAACTCACGCTATTTGGTACTCCCTCCTCCGTCCACGAGAAATGCAGTTCTACATTTAAACCAATTCAATTTTTAAAATTTTTGAATAAATTTATGTAAAATAGTACTGTATCTACATCTAAACCAAGAACTATTTTGTTTTCGCTAGAATCACGTGCGATTTCAAGGCACGTGCTCCGAAAGCACTACAAGAGCGCCGGCGGCGACCTGCTGAGGGAAGGCGACCCCGAGGGGGCCGCCATGGTGGACGTCTGGCTGCAGGTGGAGGCGCACCAGTATGAGCCAGCCATCGCGGAGATCGTGCGGCACTGCGTGATCCTGCCGATGATCGGTGCCGGCGGCGCGCGCGACCAGCGCGTGGTCGACGAGAGCGCCGGAAAGCTGCGGGCGGTGCCGGGGGCGGGGACGCCGGCGTCAGCCTCGCCGACCTCGCAAACTTCGGGTTCACGCACTATCTCATGGCCACAGAGTACGCCGCGCTCGTGGAGGAGCTCCCCGTCGTCGCGGCGTGGTGGCGGAGGATCGCCGCCAGGCCGGCGGCCAGGAAGGTCGCCGCGCTCATGTCGTGGCCACCGCCCGCCTAATTGAGCCCGTGACTGACCGACAAGTGGGCCCATGTTTTAGAGACACAAATCATTGTAAACCGGACACTTGTTCGGTCTCTCCCTGTTTCATGCAAACTCCTCGCCGTCTCATTTCTTCTCCGTGCAAATTCATCCATTTCTCTCTTAATCTTAATACAAGATTGCAACTTTGACAAGAAAATAAACAAATCGAAGCAACTCAGAGAATATAAGGATGAAGAAGGCACCATCCTCTCCTCTGGCCGTCGTCGCCATGACCGTGCTGGCCGTGGCGTGGGCGTCCACCGGCCTACGCGCAACGGAGGCGACGATCGAGAGCACGTGCGCGGCGGCCGCGGCGCGGGACCGGCGCGTGGACGCGCTGTTCTGCGCGCAGCAGTTTCTGGCGTACCACGGCGCGGCGGAGTCGGACCGACGGCGGCGCTGATCGGCGTCAGACTGGGCGACGACGCCGTGTACGACGTCCACGAGGGCACGATCCCGGACCCGCCGGCCGGCGGCGCCAGGGGGAAGGCGGCCATGGGCGCGTGCGCGCAGGCCTACGACGCCGTGGGCATGGCCTTCGCCGAGGCCGCCGACGAGCTCGGCGCGCGGCTGTTCGAGCGCGCCCAGGAGAGGTTCGACCGCGTGGCACCGCTCGTGCGCCGGTGTGACGCCGCGCTCGCGGTGGCCGGTGCCAGGACGCCGCCCGTGCTAGCGAGGTATGGTGCCGACTGCCAGCAGATGGCCGTCATCGGTGCCGCCATCACCAACCTCATCAAGTGATCCAACACCTCCCGTGTCCGTGGCTCTGTACCTTCGTGGTAGCTGCTAGTTTTGCTTCTCTTGACTAGTTAGAACTTAGAAGTCGATTATTACCGCATTGCTCTTTTGGAACCTGAATAAAGAAAGGGTGCATGCCCATCGATTTTCACCCACAAATATTTGTCCATGTACCATGTCGATTGAGCTTGTTTGGCTGCTTGCAGAAACAATTGCAGCTTGCTGTTTGTACAGTGATTTTGTGAGAGACATGCCAGCTGCTGTTGCTGCAAAAAACAGCTACGGCAACTTATGCAGAAAAACAGAAGACAGAAACATATGGGTGCATATATATACCATAATATCATTGCACCAATGCAATGGAATTTCAATCAAAATGCAATTTTTTTTTTCTCTTTGTTCGTTCGGCAAGTCTCTTGCCAACTTTTTGCAAGGGACATTTACAATTTTGTGGATCATCACCGCCCCATATCCTTTTTCTTTCGGAAATTGTGTGGTGTGGGCATCCGACCGTCACGACGCCGCGCTTTTTGGGCCTGCGTGCTACTAGCCTATCAGGCCTGCTCCTCTCTACCTTCCTTCACGGCTTCTCCGAAAAAACAGCGACATTTCCCAACTCGCACAGCCATCGCGGTGTTTACCATCGCTCGCCTGTTGCTCGCCTTCTCCAGCGCGGTTGTCGCTCACTGCGGCCTTCTCCAGCACGGGGGCGCCTCGCCGTTGCCGCCTTCCACTGCGGGTGCCGTTCGCGGGGGGCACCGCTGCTCACCGGGGGCCGCGCAGCCGCCAGTCCACTGCCATCCTCCTTCACGTGACCTAGCGTCGGATCTCGCTATGCACTTGTTCAGTGCTCCGCCCGCCCGTCTGTCAAGTTTTGGTGAAAGCGCATGTTGCAAGCGCATGTTTTGAGTGTTTCAGATATTTCAGAGGTATGTTACAAATGTTTTGTATGGATGTTGCAAAAGTAGATTAGGATGTTGCATGTTACAATGGTCGTACATGTCTGTTGCAAACTTCTGTTCCCAATGTTTCATCTGTTTGTTCAGACGTATTTTGCAAATGCGTTTATCTGGATGTTGCATATGTTTCACGCGTATGTTGCAAGCATTTTATTTGGATATTGCGTATGTTTTGCAATGGTTTTCAGGTATTTTTGCAAGTGTTTTAGACACATGTCTCAAGTGTTTCACCTGTCTCCAGACATATGTTGCAAGTGTTGCATCTGAATATTTCAAAAGTAGATCGGGTGTTGCACATGTTGCAATGTGACCCACCTGCTGTAGCCCCCTGTTGCTGCTGGGGCGCCGCCGTGGGTCACCGTGCAGGTGCCTAAGGCTAGCAAATGCCTCCGCGGCCCGCATCCGCAGGCGGGGTGAGGCGGGCACGCTCATGTCCGTTTCGACGTCGTGGGGTTACCGGCGTGCTTCTGTTACGGGGATGGGCAGGGTGCCTTCTGTTACGTGAGGATGGGACTGGAGGGGACACAATGGATGCGCTCGAACGGGAGCAGCGTCTGAAGGCCTCCTGCGGCCGGACATCCGGACGCTAACCCTTCCATTTTTCTTTTGATCACCGGACCTCTAACAACATCAACACACAACGTGATTTTGTACCTACGACGGCAGCGGTGGGGTGTGAGTTGACTTGTCTACGGCGTATGCTGAGGTCCTATTCCAGTTCGTCTTTGTTGGTCGTTTTCGTTTTTATTGGTTTGTTTGCCTCAGTTGTGTACTTGCTAGACCCTTTGACGTCTTCGTGTTTCGTTGTATTATTATTCAGTTTGAATTTCTTCTTTTGATATACAGAAATGTGAAATTACACCTGTGTGTTTTGCGAGGAGCCAGCACATAATATCCTGCGGCTCTGCTCGCTGGCTCGCTCAACACCACGCGAGATCCGACGGCTCGCTCGCTCGCTCAACCACCACCCGGCGGCGGTACTCCGACGGCTTTGCCTCCTGCAGTACCCACGCCGGTGGATTCAGGCGCCCGGCTCCTCCCTCCCCTCCGGCGACCGCGGTGGATCCTCCCCGACGCGAGGTAGGCCCCCTCCTCCTCCTCCTCCTCCTTCTCCTCCTGGATCTGTGCCTACCAGAGACGAAGACAAACGGCGGCGGTAGTTAGGGTTTCGACAAGCCTCTCCCCCAATATTTGTCCTTGTCGTTCTATAGAAAAAAAATATTTCTCGTGATTTGTGATCTGTGATTTATGATTTGTGCCAAGGAGTAACCCGGGGAGAGACGGGCCGCGTGCCGGCGGCTGGGTGAGCGGTGGCGGCGGAGCGCTCGCTGGGCAGCGGGGGTGGAGCTGGGTGCAACTGGAGGTACAAGAAGAGGTGGGGTCCGTTGGATCTTCATCGTATGGTAAAAAAAATCGTGTGCTAGAACAGAGCGAAACACCCAAAAGCCATGTAGCATATCGTTTCATTGCGTACATATTTTTTTTACAAGAAAATGAACAGATTGAGCTCATTCTGACACAAGACAGAACACAAGAAGCAACAAGATGCAACAAGATTAACCTCAGATGGTCCATGAAAAGTCATCCCGCTTTAACACACACGTTTGTTGCAGAGCTTCAACATTGCAGATTTGCAGTTCATGTTCGCTAAAGTACAAAATTATCCCGGATTAGGTACCTAGGATGTTGTGTTAGTTAATTAACGAGATAAAGTGCACGCACAATCAGAATGCTGCACAGCCATGCAACGAGGTGTGCCGGGCATCAATGGCGCCCGCCGCCGCGCGTTTCATTCTGGTCGGTTATTGAGCGACGACTGTATCACAGAATCAGAAGCCCATGCCGTCCATGAACCCGCCGTCGTACGCCGCGTCCACCTCGGCGTCGGCGATCATGTCGCCGATCATCAACCCGCCGAGCAGGCCGAGGCCGAGACCCGCCGTCGTGCCCATCCCTGCTCCGCCGCCTGATCTCCCCGCTGGCGCGGCGCCGTGGCCCCCGTACCCGTACGGCGCGGCGCCGTAGCCGTACGCGCCGTACCCGTACTGGTGGTGGTGCGGGTACGCGCCGGCGGGGCCGCCGTAGGGAGCATGACCGTACGGCTGGTGGTACGGCGGGTACTGCCGCGCGCCGCCGCCGCGCGGGGTCGCGACCGGGTACGCGGTGATGGCTGCGTCGGCGCCCTTGCCGTGGTGCCGCTTGGACGACATGGACGACGCCGGTGGGGCATGCGTGTACCGGTGGTAGGCGTCCGGCACCGGCGCCGGCGCGTCGGAGAGCCTGTAGGAGATGTGGAGCACGCCGCGCTTGCGTCCGCTGACGGGGCGGCGCACCTGGTAGCTGAGGTGCCTCTGCTCGGCGTTAGCGCTGGCGCCGGCGCCGCTGCCCTCGGCCGACGCGGCGGCGAGGTCCTGCATGGGCACGACCACCTCGCCGACGTCGCGGTCGCCGAAGGCGCGCTCGGCGCGGAGCAGCACGTGCAGGGCGAGGCCGCGCGGGTCGGCGGCGGGCGGGATGGTGAACCGCAGCGGGGCGTGCCATATCGGGTTCCGTCCCCCCTCGCGGTCCGCGTACGTCCGGTGCGTCGGCAGCCGCGGGTCGCCGCCGGAGATGGACGCCACGGCGTACACGCGCATCTTGCTGAAGAGCGTCACCCGCTTCAGGTCCTTGGCCGAGATCAGCGTCACCTCCAGCACCTGGTACGCCATTGCGTGGCGCCGCCGGCTGCTCGGACTCTTTTCTTGCCTGTTTCTTATGTGTCGGAATGGAGAGCCGCACTCGGAGGATGGAAGGTTGGTAGATGGCGAAATGACGGTTTTGGCCTTCCAGCTTCTAAGCTCAGCTCGTGGCTTTTTTGGAGGGGGCGATTTTGTGCAATGCCAAGGCCACTTGTACTTGGCGTGGGCACGTGGCCATTGGACAAGAATAGCTTCACTTAGGTTGGTTACATTTGTTATTCTTAGGGCTATGGTTATTAGCGGAGGCAGGCCAGCCAGCGCGGAGGAGGCGGGCACAGGGGTCCATCGCCGGCTACTAGTGAAGGTGAATAGCGGTTGGCCCACGGAGGAAAGGGGAGGCACTGAAATGGCCGTGCGACACCAGGCTAGCGTAGCAGGGGCCGGACGTGGCGGCCGTGAAGTCGCACGGGCAGGCTGCTGAAGGCGCGGGCGAGCTCTCGGAGTCTCGGGCTCGTAGCCGCGCACGCTAAAGAATGACGGGAGGTTGGAGATGACCTACCAGCCACACAATTAAGTTGATGTGCTTGGTCACCCGAGAGGCAAAAAAATACAAACCTAATGTATAGCAGTCTCCATAGAAAATAATCTCCCAAAAACAATCGAGGGGGCTGTGTTGTGAACTCAAAACCGTCGGAAGCAAAATAGTGTGAGAAGAAGCAAAATTTCGTGAGAAGAAAAATAGAGGGAGGGCAAGTGACAATTGTGTTTCAGAGGTGCATGGTAAATTTTGAGGAAGTTTTGTTTAAAGTTCTGACATGTATAACTAGACAGTACATGTACCCATTAATTTTACAAAATAAATAAGAAAAATAAAGAAAGAATAATTAGACCAAGTATGCTCTAAACAACCTAGAATCTCAAACACTAGATAGAGTTCAAAACCCTACTATATAGAAAAAAACGTGGTTGCTCGATTATCTTACGCTACAAAGCGAGGCGGTCAAAGTTCAGAAAGCTCAATCATCCTCCCACAGAAAAAGAGTCGTGAAAGTGTATCAAAGCTTCTGACAAGTCTTCGAAATCCTCCAATTGTTTGACAATTGATCCAATAGTAGCACATGACCCAATAAACATAAAAAGTGACCGACACAATTGATCAAATCACTGTTATCCATTATTTGAGCGGTATTTGATCTTCTTATTTCCACAAATGACCATCAAATCGGAGCATCCCATTGTAACCCATGGAAGTAGTTACCCACAAATGACTATATGGCTCGTTTTATGTCAATATATGTAGTTTCCCAATCCCAAATATGTATTCGGTGGTGCATAGAGTTAGACAGTGACACCATCGAGTAGTTTTAAAAGCAACTAGTTATGAGGAGTGATATAAATTTGCAAGGCAAGTTTTTGTGAGGTGAAACGATATTTTTTTTTACATACTACCGTTTTGTTTTAACAAAGGAAGTTTTGTTTATAGTAAAGTTCTGACATGTATAACTAGATAGTACATGTACCCACTAATTTTACAAAACAAATAAGAAAAATAGAGAAAGGATAATAAGACCTAGTATATATGCTCTAAACAACCTAATCTCAAACACAAGATAGAGTTCAAAACCCCACTATATAGAAAAAACATGGTTGCTCGATTATCTTACACTACAAAGCGAGACGGTCAAAGTTCAGAAAGCTCAATCATCCTCGCACCAAAAAAGAGTCATGAAAGTGTATCAAAGCATGTGACAAGTCTTCAAAACCCTCCAATGCTCTGACAATTGATCCAATGGTAGCACATGACTGATAAACATAAAAAGTGACTGACATAATTGATCAAATCACTATCATCCATTTGAGCGGTATTGGAGCATCTTATTTCCACAAATGACCATCAAATTGGAGCATCCCTTTTGTGGAAGTATTTACCCACAATGAGACAAAGAGATCATATAAAATGACACCTTTAAGAGACAACATGACACCACCTTAGCTTGTCTCTAGAATTGACATCGTTTTCCTCCCAACATGTGTGTGTGTGACACACCCTTAGCTTGTCCAGAATTGACAGCATTTTTCTCCAACCATGTAGGGGGAAGGGTGGTGTTGTGTGTGTGCGCACGTGCGTGGTGTTGTGTGTGTATGCGCGCACGTGACGTGTGCATGCGTGTGTGTGTGTGTGTGTTCGTGAGTGTGTCTGTCAAATAACCATCAAACTGGAGCATCTCTATGTAAGCCATGGAAGTAGTTACCCACAATGAGACGAAGAGATCTTCTAAAATGACACCTAGAACATGACGCCACCTTAACTTGTCTAGAATTAACATCGTTTCCTCCCAACATGTAGGGTGTGTGTGTGATGAGTGTGCGTGATTGCGTGCGGTGCGCACGCGCACGTGTGCGTGTGTGTGTGCGTCTGTGTGTGTTATTTTTTATTTTATTTTTCCCTAACATTATTTTTGAATTATTTATTTTATTGGGAAAAATATAGACCCAATAATTAGTTGATATTTGTGATTGATGGGATCTTTATAGGTTCACATTTTGTTGATATTTCGTTGAAGTTACTTCCATGCATGAAAAATCTATTATTGATGGTTTCCCTTTAAAGAAAAAGCAAAAAAAAAGTAAAAGTAAATGAATAATTTTCGTGCAAACAACCCAAATCTCTCCCTTGAGATGCTTACATTATCTATGTGGGCAACAATTTAACACAATGTTTTCTCTTATAGAAATTCAAAACACATCACAATGTTCACACGACGTCGTCAACCAAATCACCTTGCCAAGCCGCTCACCGAATCATAGCTACCTAGCCGCCCTCGAATTGTACCTACCTAGTTGTTCATCGCCGTCCACCAAATCGCTCTTACCCACCCACCCACTGAATGTAACCTAGTCGTCCACCAAACCGCTCTTGCCCACCAACACCCACTTCATACCTTCGCAACCACCCACTGTATCAATCCCTATGCAACCGCCAACCGACTCGGACCTACCTAGCCGCCCACCATATCAACCCCTAATGCAGCCGCCCACCGACTCGTACCTACCCAGCCGCCCACCGTATTAACCCTTACTATGCTTATAAAACCGGAGGAAGACCCCACCCCACTCTCACTCGGTCCCTGTGGGCGTGTTTGATACCTGGCCCGACGGCCTGGTTGCGCCCGTGGGCTGCAATACGCATGTTTGATGTCCTTGGCCCAGTCTGTAGCCCGGTCGCACAGACCAAAAGCGCCCCCTCTGCCTGGATCCAGGGAAACTAACCCTACCTCCGTTTCTCCAGGGCGCGGTTGCGTGTGGCTCCTCGTGGGCAATTTTGGGGAGATTTCAAGCGGCGGCGGGTGGCTCGCGCGGGCTCACATGGAAACATTGAAACCTCCATGCGCGCTCGTGCCTCCGGTGAAAGTTGTCGCCTTTATAAGCGGCCCCTCCGGCGTTGCACTACCTTCCTTCTTCTCCCTTCATTCTCCACTCAATCCCATAAGAGACCAGCGCTAGTGGTGAGGTGTGGTGTTCGTCGAGGCAGTGGGCTTCCTCTCCGTTCTCCCGCCTCGGATTTTCTATATTTTATCAACCTTGAAATAGAATGGGAAAACGCCTTTTTTTCTAAGAATAATAAAAATTACGAACAATGGCCCTCCTTGCTCCTATCCCCCAAGTCACCCTCCTCTGGAGCCCAAACCCAAACCCAAGCCCAGACCGATCGATCCTGCATCCAAATCTAGGTGTGGTGCGGTGCGTGCGTGTGCGTGCGCGACTGTGTGTGTTTGCGTGTGCGTGTATGTGTGTGTTATTTTTTATTTTATGTTTCCCTAACATTATTTAAAATTTATTTTTATTTTATGGAAAAAAGTATAGACCCAATAATTAGTTGATATTTGTGGTTGATGGAATTTTTGTAGGTGTTCACATTTTATTGATGTTTCGTAGAAGTTACTTCCATGCATGAAATTTATGATTGATGGTTTTCATTTAAAGAAAAAACATGAAAAGTATAAGTAAATGAATAATTTTATGCAAACAACCCAAATCTTTCTCTTGAGATGGCTAAGTTGTCTACATGGGCCACAATTTAACACATGCTTTCTCTTATACAAATTTAAAACATATCACATGTTCACACAACGTCGTCTACCAATCCGTTCTTACCTAGACGCTCACTGAATCACATCTACCTAGCCGATCGGCCTCGAATTGTACCTACCTAGTTGTTCACCGTCGTCCACCAAATCGCTCTTACCCAGTCACCCACCGAATGTCACCTAGCCGTCAACCAAACCGCTCTTGCCCACCAGCACCCAGTTCATACCTACGCAGCCGCCCACTATATCGAAACCTACGCAGCCGCCAACTGACTCGCACCTACCTTGACGCCCACCGTATCAACCCCTAATGCAGCCGCCCACCGACTTGTACCTATGCAGCCGCCTACCGTATTAACAATTATTGTGCTTATGGCCCTGTTTGCTTCTCTTATAATCCGTCTTTTTTAGCTTGTTTTTTCAGCTGGAATATTATTTTTCTCTCACAACAAATCAGCCAGAATAGTGTTTCGGCTTTTTTTAGCGAAGCGAACGAGGCCTATAAAACGGGAGGAAGACCCCACCCCACTCTCACTTGGTCCATGTGGGCGTGTTTGATACCTGGCTCGATGGCCTGGCTGCGCCCGTGGGCTGTAATACGCGTGTTTGATTTCCTTGGCCCAGTCCGTAGCCCGATCGTACGGATCAAAAGCGCCCCGTCTGCCTGGTTCTAGGGAAACGAACCCTACCTCCATTTCTCCAGGGCGCGGTTGCGTGCGGCTCCTCGTGGGCGATTTTGGGGAGATTTCAAGCGGTGGCGGGTGGCTCACGCATGCTCACATGGAAACATTGAAACCTCCGCGCGCACTCGTGCCTCCGGTGAAAGCTGCCACCTTTATAAGCGGCCCCTCGGGCGCTGCGCTACCTTCCTTCTTCTCCCTTCTTTCTCCACTCAATCCCATGAGAGACCAGCGCTGGTGGTGAGGTGTGGTGTTCGTCGAGGCAGTGGGCTTCCTCTCCGCCCTCCCGCCTCGGATTTTCTTTATTTTATCAACCTTGTAATAGAATGGGAAAATGCCTTTTTTCTAAGAATAATAAAAATTACGAACAATGGCCCTCCTTGCTCCTATCCCCAAGTCACCCTCCTCCGGAGCCCAAACCCAAACCCAAGCCCAGACCGATCGATCCTGCATCCTAATCTAGGTGCGGTGTGGTGCGTGCGTGTGTGTGCGCATGCGTGTGCATGCACGACTACGTGTGTGCGCGCGCGTGCACGTGTGTTTGCATGTGCATGTATGTGTGTGTTATTTTTTATTTTATGTTTCCCTAACATTATCTCTAAATTATTTTTATTTTATGGAAAAAAGTTAGACCCAATAATAAGTTGATATTTGTGGTTGATGGAATTTTTGTAGGTGTTCACATTTTGTTGATGTTTCGTAGAAGTTACTTCCATGCATGAAATTTATTATTGATGGTTTTCATTTAAAGAAAAAACATGAAAAATATAAGTAAATGAATAATTTTATGCAAACAACCCAAATCTTTCTCTTGAGATGGCTAAGTTGTCTAGGTGGGCCACAATTTAACACATGCTTTCTCTTATACAAATTTAAAACATATCACATGTTCACACAACATTGTCTACCAATCCGTTCTTACCTAGCCGCTCACTGAATCATATCTACCTAGCCGCCCTAAGATCGCACCTACCTAGTTGTTCATCATCGCCCACCAAACAGCTCTTACCAACCGAATCACACCGACCTATTCGTCCCCGAGTCGCACATACCCAGCCGTCCACCCTCGCTGACCAAACTGCTCTTGCCCAGCTGCCCACCGTGTCAACCCTTACTGTGCTTATAAAATGGGAGGAAGACCCCACCCCACTCTCACTCGATCTCTGTGGGCGCGTTTGATACCCTGTCCCGACAGCCTGGTTGCACCCGTGGGCTGCAATACGCGTGTTTGATGTCCTTGGCCCAGTCCACAGCCCAGCTCGCGTGGACCAAAAGCGCCCCCTCCGACTGACTTTAGGGAAACGGACCCTACCTCCATTTCTCCAGGGTGCAGTTGCGTGTGGCTCCTCGTGGGCGATTTTGGGGCAATTTCGAGCTGCGGCGGGTGGCTCGTGCGGGCTCGCATGGAAACGTTGAAACCTCCGCGCACGCGCGCTCGTGCCTCCGGTGAAAGCTGCCGCCTTTATAAGTGGCCCCTCCGGCGCTGCGCTGCCTTCCTTCTTCTCCCTTCCTTTCCCACTCAATCCCATGATAGACCAGCACTGGTGGTGAGGTGTGGTGTCCGTCGAGGCGGCGTCCTTCCCTGACAGGCTTCTTCTCCGTTCCCCTGCCCTGAATTTTCTTTGTTTTACCAACCTTGTAATAGAATAGGAAAACCCCTTTTTTCTAAAAATAATAAAAATTACGAACAATGGCGCTCCTTCCTCCGATCCCCAAGTCACCAGCCTCCGGAGCCCAAACCCGAACCCAAGCCCAGACCGATAGACCCTGCATCCAAATCTAGGTGCAATGCGTGTGTGTGTGCACGTGCGTGACTGCACGTGTGTGTGTTGCACGTGTTTGTGTGTGTTATTTTTTATTTTATGTTTCCCTAACATTATATTTGAATTATTTTTATTTTATGGAAAAAAGTATAGACCCAATAATTAGTTGATATTTGTGGTTGATGGAATTTTTGTAGGTGTTCACATTTTATTGATGTTTCGTAGAAGTTACTTCCATGCATGAAATTTATGATTGATGGTTTTCATTTAAAGAAAAAACATGAAAAGTATAAGTAAATGAATAATTTTATGCAAACAACCCAAATCTTTCTCTTGAGATGGCTAAGTTGTCTACATGGGCCACAATTTAACACATGCTTTCTCTTATACAAATTTAAAACATATCACATGTTCACACAACGTCGTCTACCAATCCGTTCTTACCTAGCCACTCACCGAATCACATCTACCTAGCCGATCGGCCTCGAATTGTACCTACCTAGTTATTCACCATCGTCCACCAAATCGCTCTTACCCAGTCACCCACCGAATGTCACCTAGCCGTCCACCAAACCGCTCTTGCCCACCAGCACCCAGTTCATACCTACGCAGCCGCCCACTGTATCAAACCCTATGTAGCCGCCAACCGACTCGTACCTACCTTGCCGCCCACCATATCAACCCCTGATGCAGCCGCCCACCGACTTGTACCTACGTAGTCGCCCACCGTATTAACAATTATAGTGCTTATAAAACTGGAGGAAGATCCCACCCCACTCTCACTCGGTCCCTGTGGGCGTGTTTGAAACCTGGCCTGGCTGCGCCCGTGGGCTGTAATACACATGTTTGATGTCCTTTGCCCAGTCCGTAGCCCAGTGGCACGGACCAAAAGCGCCCCCTCTACCTAGTTCTAGGGAAACAAACCCTACCTCTGTTTCTCCATGGTGCGGTTGCGTCCGGCTCCTCGTGGGCGATTTTGGGGAGATTTCAAGTGGCGGCGGGTGGCTCGAGCTGGCTGAAAGGTCCTAATGGCTAGAGGAGGGTGAATAGCCTAATAAAATTTCTACAACAACACTTAAAAAAATAGTTAGACAATTTTGAGGCGAAGCAAGTGTTGTGCTAGCCTACTCAAAATGCAAGCCACCTACCACAATTCTAGTTTAGATAGTGTTGATTCACACAAGAGGTATGACACTATCCTATGTTAGTGTGCTCTCAAAGGCTAACTAAAGAGCCACACCAACTAAGCAAGCAAGCTCTCACAACTAGCTACACAAAGATATGAATTGAATCCATGTTGTTTGCCCAAGCATTTTTACCATGTGTAAAAAGATATGGACAAGTTTCATGAACCCCAAATGGTAGCAATTGCTCCCCCTACATATGTGCTAAGAGTTTGAATTATAGCTTGCACATATGCTTAGATAGGAAATATAGGAGTCAATGTCTACCAAATGATGCTAAGGTATAAAAGATAGACCTTCGAAGCGTGATACCAATCGGAGTGCACCAATATATCATCCTTAGCACCATGGTTAGCTCAAAACCACTTGGAAACATACTTTAGAAAGATACCACTTGTAAAGGCTTACTTGAAAAATGAAAGTTATCTAGTGATTTCATTTCATCATTCAATCTTACAACTAACATTCATCACACAAGCATGGATGTTTAAATTTAATACTTGTGCCATGCAAGCAAACATATGAAATGCACATTTAAATGCACCATACAAGTTCATGAGCTTGCTCCCCCTACTTGTGTGCTCAAAATGTTAATTGATTCCTTTCCATTGTCATATCTCTCCCCCTATATCAAGTTCTCCCCCCTTTATTGTCTTTTCACTATCTTAGTACACTAATATCTTCGTTTTTCTCCCCATGTACTAGTATCTTTATTTCTCTCCCCCTTTGTCATCAATGACCACAAAGGTTCTAAATATAGATAGTATTACTTGTAGGGTCAAGATTATCAATGTCAATCAATGGGGTGAGGATCATTTTCTCAAATTTGGTTTAGTCTAGATTATTTACCAAAGATATTTAACTCGGTTTGATCTAAGGATAAGCTTCTTCACACCTCCAAATAAGGGTTATCTTATACCATGTTGAGTTAAACACTTATAGCTCATTTTCTAGATTAAACACTAGGTTTACAAGCCCATAAACATATCATATGCTATCACTAGATCAAATCAAGGATAGAAGCAATAGTGATACCATATAAACATCAAATTCATTTGATTTTCATGAATGAGCTTAATAAAATAGAACCATTTAAAAGGTCCTAATTAGATTGAAAATATGACTAGATGCACTAAACATGTCTTTAGCAAGGATGTGTGTCATGCCAATCAACTTTTACCTTGGATTGCTCGAAGGATAGGCATGTCATATGAGTGGGGGTGCATCAACACATATTTGAGAAATCCAATATGTTCAACTCATTCCTTAGCTTACAAAACATTTTCTCATCTAATGGCTTGGTGAATATATCGGCAAGTTGATCTTCGGTGCCTACACTCTCAATGCAAATGTCCCCCTTTTGTTGGTGATCTCTTATGAAATGATGGCGGACATCAATGTGCTTTGTTCTTGCATGTTGCACCGGATTGTTGGTCAACTTAATTGCACTCTCATTGTCACATAGCAATGGGACTTTCTTGAACTTAATTCCAAAGTCACTCAAAGTGGCCTTCATCCAAAGTATTTGTGCACAACAACTACCGGCGGATATATATTCGGCTTTAGTGGTTGATAATGCAACACTATTTTACTTCTTTGATGACCATGAAACAAGTGATCTTCCCAACAATTGACATGTGCCCGATGTGCTCTTCCTTTCAACCTTGCATCCCACATAATCTAAGTCGGAGTAACCAACTAGCTCAAACTTTGCTCCTTTGGGATACCACAAACCAATATTTGGTGTATGCTTCAAGTACCTCAATATTCTCTTTGTAGCCTTCAAATGACTTTCTCTTGGTGAGGCTTGAAATCTTGCACACATGCATACACTAAACATCACATAGAGTAGGCTTCCAATCATAGACCGATATAACTTTTGATCCACCATGTTTCCACTTGCATCACTATCCAAGTTGTCATTTGTTCCCATTGGTGTGCTAATGACTTTGCTATCAATCATGCCAAACTTCTTGATCATGTCCTTGATGTACTTGCTTTGACTCACAAATGTATCATTCTTTAATTGCTTGATTTGAAGACCAAGGAAGTAACTCAATTCTCCAATCATGGACATCTCAAACCCATTAGCCATCATCTTTCCAAACTCATCACAAAATTCTTGATTGGTTGATCCAAATATGATATCATCAACATAGATTTGCAATACAAATAGATCTTTTCCAATCTTCTTGATGAAGAGAGTGGTGTCAACCTTGCCCATTGTGAACCCTTTAGAGAGTAGGAAATCCCTCAATCTCTCATACCATGCTCTAGGTGCTTGCTTCAAGCCATACAATGCTTTCTTTAACTTGTATACATGGTTGGGTTTCTTATCATCTTCAAAACCGGGAGGTTGCTCAACATATACTTCTTCATTGATATAACCATTGAGAAATGCACTCTTAACATCCATTTGATAAAGCTTGATGTTGTGGGCACAAGCATAGGCTAGCAAGATTCTAATTGCTTCCAATCTAGCAACCGGGGCATATGTTTCTCCAAAGTCAAGACCTTCAACTTGTGTATAGCCTTGTGCTACCAATCTTGCTTTGTTCCGTACCACTATCCTATCTTGATCTTGCTTGTTTCTAAAGACCCATTTGGTTCCAATCACATTATGTCCCTTTGGTCTTTCTATCAACTCTCATACTTGATTTCTTGTGAAGTTATTCAATTCTTCATGCATAGCATTCACCCAATCAACATCCATCAAAGCTTCATCTATCTTCTTTGGTTCAATGGATGACACAAATGAGAAGTATTCACAAAATGATGCCAATCTTGATCTTGTTTGTACACCTCTTGAAATATCACTAATGATTGTATCCAAAGGATGATCTCTTGCAATACTTGTTGGTTGGAGCAACGGAACTTGATTGCTTGCACTTGCTTGATCATTGGGTTGAGATGATGTACTAGCCACTTGATCTTGTTCATTATCATGAGATTCACTTGCACTAACTTGATTTGTATCATCTTGCACATTTGAGTTGGAGAGCACTTGTACTTGATCATCTTCATCATCAATCACTTGTCTAGGCCTTAATTCACCAATATCCATGTTCTTCATGGCATTTGAAAGTTGAATGCCTCTAACATCTTCTAAGTTCTCATTCTCTACTTGTGAACCCTTTGTTTCATCAAATTCAACATCATGAACTTCCTCAAGAGTACCACTATCCAAATTCCAAACTCTATATGCTTTGCTTTTAGTGGAATAACCAAGTAGGAATCCTTCATCACATTTCTTGTCAAACTTGCCCAATCTAGTGCCTTTCTTCAAGATATAGCATTTGCAATCAAAGACCCGAAAATATGCAATGTTGGGCTTTCTACCATTCAAGAGCTCATATGGTGTCTTCTCTTTCAATCGGTGACAATAGAGTCGGTTGCTATAATAGCAAGCGGTGTTGATAGCTTTGGCCCAAAAGGATTGACTCACATTGTATTCACTAAGCATAGACCTTGCCATATCAATGAGTGTTCTATTCTTCCTCTCAACAAGGCCATTTGATTGGGGTGTGTACTTAGCTGAGAATTGATGTCTAATTCCAAATTCATCACATAACTCATCAATTCTAGTATTCTTGAACTCACTACCATTGTCACTTCTAACTCTCTTGATGGTTGTTTCAAACTCATTGTGAATGCCCTTGACAAATGATTTGAATATTGCAAATACATCACTTTTGTCCACTAGAAAGAATACCCATGTGTATCTAGTATAGTCATCCACTATCACTAATCCATATTTGTTTCCACCGATACTAGTGTATTGTGTTGGCCCAAACAAATCCATGTGCAATAACTTAAATGCTTTACTAGTGCTCATCATGCTTTTCTTAGGATGGGTGTTTCCAACTTGTTTGCCAGCATGACAAGAGCTACAAAGCTTATCCTTTTCAAACACAACATCTTTCAAGCCTTTAACTAAGTCATGCTTAACCAATCTATTCAATTGTTTCATTCCAACATGACCAAGCCTTCTATGCCATAACCAACCCATGCTAGACTTAGTGAACAAGCATGTAGATAATCTAGCTTCACTATCATTGAAATCAACCAAGTATAGATTCTCATATCTAAAGCCTTTGAAGATCAAGTTAGAGCCATCTACACTTATGATTTCTACATCATCTACCCCAAATATGTATTTGAATCCAAGATCACACAATTGAGCCATGGATAGCAAATTGAAGTTTAAGCTCTCTACTAGCAACACATTGGATATGCTCATGTCATTGGATATTGTAATCTTACCAAGCCCTTTGACCTTGCCTTTGCCATTATCACCAAATGTGATACTATCATAACCATCATTGCCATTGGTGTTGATTGAGTTGAACATTCTTGCATCACTGGTCATGTGTTGAGTGCACCCACTATCAAGAACCCAATGCCTTCCTCCAGCTTTATAATTAACCTACAAAAGAAGATCAATTCTTTTTAGGTACCCAAACTTACTTGGGTCCTTGAAGATTAGTTACTAAGCTCTTTGGAACCCAAATGGCTTTCTTCTTTGAGTCCATCCATGGTTTGCTAATGAACTTAGCCTTTACACCATTTGTACCCTTAGTAAGCATATAGCATGAATCAAGCTTTATGAAGGATACATTAGCATTTTTGCTCTTATTTTTGCATTCTTGCTCTTTGTGACCAACTTGCTTGCAACTAGTGCAAAACCGACCATTGTTCTTCATAAAACTAGTCTTATGAGGAGCAAAGGCCGCCTTGCCTTTCGTGGGGGTATAGCCCAATCCCTCTTTGTAGAGAGAAGCTCTTTGGCTACCCAAGCACATAAGCAAGCGGTCCTCACCACCATAAGCCTTAGCCAAGGTGTGAGTGAACTTAGTGACCTCCTTCTTGTGGTTCTCATTCTCAACCACTAGTGAGGCATCACAAGTGAGACCATCACTACTAGATGAGGTAGAAGTGGGAGTACTACAAGAAGAGTTAGTAGGAGCAACAATGATAGGCATAGATAGTGATTCATCTATTATGTCACAAGTTAAACTTACATTGAAAGTTTCAACATGCTTCTTTTTATTTTGCTCATCAAGCAAAGAGGAATGAGCCTTTCAAGCTTTTTGTGAGCTTTGCCAAGCTTCTTATTGGCTTCCTCTAGCCTCTCATGAGATGCATTGAGCTCATCAAAGGCTTGCTTAAGTGCTTTTAGTTCCTTATGCAAGCTTTTGCATTCCCTTCTCTTGATATCAAAGTGTTCTCTAGCATCTTCTAGCATGTCAATTAATTCATCTTTAGTTGGTTCATCATCATCACTATCACTATCATTTTCATTTTCATGTTCATTATCATCAACATGTTCTTCATCACTTTCATCATCACAAGATTGTACCTTAGTGGACTTAGCCATGAAGCATGATGAAGATTCGAAGAGAGAAGGCTTCTCATTGATGGCAATGCTTGCAAGAACCTTCTTCTTGGTGGTCTTATGATCATCACTATCATCATCATCATCATCACTTGAGGAAGCATCACTATCCCAAGTGACTACATATGAACCACCCTTCTTCTTCTTGAAGGCCATCTTGTCCTTCTTCTTTTTCTTTTCCTTCTTGTCCTTCTTCTTATTCTTCTTGTTGTCATCATCATTGTCACTATTGTATGGGCATTGAGCAATAAGATGATCTTTGCTTCCACACTTGAAGCACCTTCTTGACTCTTCTTTGTTCTTGAATGAAGATTTCTTTCTTCTTGCACGATAGCCCTTCTTCACCATGAACTTGCCAAATCTTTTGACAAAGAGAGCCATCTTCTTATCATCATCATCATCCCAAGATTCATCTTCTTCACTTGATGTCTCTTGCTTAGCTTTGCCCTTTGATGATGTGGCCTTGAATGCCATGCTCTTCTTCTTGTCATCCTTCTTCTCATCTTTCTTCTCCTTCTTTTCTTCCTTCTCATCTTCATCTCTATATGTATCATCGGTCATGATGTCTCCTAATACTTGGTTTGGTGTCATGGTGTCCAAACCACTCCTTACTAGAATAGTGACCAATGTGCCAAATCTTGAAGGTAAGCATCTCAAGAACTTGTGGGAGAAGTCCTTGTCCTTCACCTTTTCTCCAAGTGCTTTGAGATCATTGATGAGCACTTGAAGCCTATGGAACATCTCTGGCACACTCTCATCATCCTTCATCTTGAAGCTTGCAAACTTCTCTTTGAGAATGTATGCCTTTGCACCCTTCACGGCTTAAGTGCCCTCAAATGATTCTTCTAACTTCTTCCAAGCCTCATGAGCCATCTCAATATTCTTGATTTGCTCAAATGTTCTCTCATCAATTGCATCATGAATAGCACTTAGAGCAATGTCATTATTTTGGAGAAGTACTTCTTCGGCCGTGGTGGGATTCTCCGGATCACCAATCTCAATTTTGGTTTCTACCACCTTTCACACCTTTCTATTGATTGACTTGATGTGTGTTGTCATCTTTGACTTCCAATAAAGATAATTTGTGCCATCAAATTGGAGTGGCTTCTTGGTGTTGTTGATTTGAGCCATTTTAACACCGAAGGTTGTTAAGCCTCAAATAACGGTGACCTCGGCTCTGATACCACTTGAAAGGTCCTAATGGCTAGAGGGGGTGAATAGCCTAATAAAATTTCTACAACAACACTTAACAAAATAGTTAGATAATTTTGAGGCGAAGCAAGTGTTGCGCTAGCCTACTCAAAATGCAAGCCACCTACCACAATTCTAGTTTAGATAGTGTCGATTCACACAAGAGGTATGACACTACCCTATGTTAGTGTGCTCTCAAAGGCTAACTAAAGAGCCACACCAACCAACCAAGCAAGCTCTCACAACTAGTTACACTAAAGAGCTTGTCAACTAGTTTGTGATAATGTAAAGAGAGTGATCAAGATAGTTATACCGCCGTGTAGAGGAGTGAACCAATCAATCACAAGGATGAATAACAATGAAGACCAATCGCCTTGGAATCAAAGGATGAACATAATGATTTTTACCGTGGTTCACTTGCTTGCCGGCAAGCTACTCCTCGTTGTGGCGATTCACTCACTTGGAGGTTCATGCGCTAATTGGCTTCACACGCCAAACCCTCAATAGGGTGCCGCACAACCAACACAAGATGAGGATCACACAAGCCACAAGCAATCCACTAGAGTACCTTTTGGCACTCTGCCGGGGAAAGGTCAAGAACCCCTCACAATCACCACGATCAGAGCCGGAGACAATCACCACCCTCCGCTCAACGATCCTCGCTGCTCCAAGCCATCTAGTTGGTGGCAACCACCAAGAGTAACAAGTGAAATCCGCAGCAAAACACGAACACCAAGTGCCTCTAGATGCAATCACTCAAGCAATGCACTTGGATCACTCCCAATCTCACTATGATGATGAATCAATGATGGAGATGAGTGGGAGGACTTTGGCTAGGCTCATAAGGTTGCTATGTCAATGAAAATGGCCAAAGATGTGAGCCATAGACGGCCATGGGGCTTAAATAGAAGCCCCCATGAAATAGAGCCGTTGTACCCCTTCACTGGGCACACTACGCTTTGACCAGACGCTCCGGTCCATTTGACCAGACGCCATCCCTCAGCATCTGGTCCACTGATGGACGCCATGTGTTACTGGCTTCAAATGCTGTTCGTCAGATGTCAACGGCTACGAGGCTGACCGGACGCTCCGGCAAAACTGACCGGACGCTGGAGCCTTAGCGTCCGGTCGAGTACAGTAAGGGTCAAAAACTAGTTTTCCTCAACCAGACACGTCCGGTCCACCTCGACCGGACACAGCCCAGCGTTCGGTGGTAAACCCTAGCTACTGTACCGCCAGTCAGCGTGACCGGACACAGGCAGTCAGCGTCCGGTGCTTTTGGATCCAGCGTCCGGTCACTTGACCGACGCTGGCATCTCCTCCATTCTTCTTCACCCTTGCTCAAGTGTGCTAACCACCAAGTGTATCACCTTATGCACATGTGTTAGCATATTTTCACAAATATTTTCAAGAATGTTAGCACTCCACTAGATCCTAAATGCATATGCAATGAGTTAGAGCATCTAGTGGCACTTTGATAACTGTATTCCGATACGAGTTTCACCCCTCTTAATAGTACGGCTATCAAACCTAAATGTGATCACACTCTCTAAGTGTCTTGATCACCAAAGCAAAATAGCTCCTACACATTATACCTTTGCCTTGAGCTTTTTGTTTTTCTCTTTCTTCTTTTCAAGTTTAAGCCCTTGATCAATGCCATGCCATCACCATTGTCATGTTATGATCTTCATTAGCTTCTCCACTTGAGATGTGCTACCTATCTCATGATCACTTGATAAACTAGGTTAGCACTTAGGGTTTCATCAATTCACCAAAACCAAACTAGAGCTTTCACTGGCTCACATGGAAACATTGAAACCTCCATGCACGCTCATGCCTCCGGTGAAAGCTACCATCTTTATAAGCGGCCCCTCCAGCACTGCGCTACCTTCGTTCTTCTCCCTTCCTTCTCCACTCAATCCTATGAGAGACTGGCACTGGTGGTGGGGTGTGGTGTTCGTCGAGGCAATGGGCTTCCTCTCCATTCTCCCGCCTTAGATTTTCTTTATTTTATCAACCTTATAATAGAATGGGAAAACGCCTTTGTTCTAAGAATAATAAAAATTACAAACAAAGGCCCTCCTTGCTCCTATCCCGAAGTCACCCTCCTCTGGAGCACAAACCCAAACCCAAGCCCAAACCGATCGATCCTGCATCCAAATCTAGGTGCGGTGCGGTACGTGCGCGTGCATGTGTGTGCGTGTGTGCGCCTGACTGCGTGTGTGTGCGCATGCACGTGTGTTTGCGTGTGCATGTCTGTGTGTGTTATTTTTTATTTTATGTTTCCCTAACATTATTTCTAAATTATTTTATTTTATGGAAAAAAGTATAGACCCAATAATTAGTTGATATTTGTGGTTGATGGAATTTTTGTAGGTGTTCACATTTTGTTGGTGTTTCGTAGAAGTTACTTCCATGCATGAAATTTATGATTGATGGTTTTCATTTAAAGAAAAAACGTGAAAATTATAAGTAAATGAATTATTTTCTGCAAACAACCCAAATCTTTCTCTTGAGATGGCTAAGTTGTCTAAGTGGGCCACAATTTGACACACGCTTTCTCTTATACAAATTTAAAACATGTCACAATGTTCACATGACGTCATGTACCAATCCGTTCTTACCTAGCCGCTCATCGAATCACATCTACCTAGCTGCCCTTGTGTTGTATGTACCTACCTAGTTGTTCACCATTGTCCACCAAATTGCTCTTACTCAGCCACCCACCGAATATCACCTAGCCGTCCACCAAACCGCTCTTGCAATTGCCCACCAGCACCCAGTTCATACTTACATAGCCGCCCACCATATCATACCCTACGCAGCCGCCAACCGACTCGCACCTACCTAGCCACCCACCATATCAACCCCTAATGCAGCCGCCCACTGACTTGTACCTACCCCAGCCGCCCACCGTATTTACCCTTACTGTGCTTATAAAATGGGAGGAAGACCCCACCCCACTCATACCCCACCCTACTCTCACTCGGTATCTATGGGCATGTTTGATACCCTGGCCCGACAGCTTGGCTGTGCCCATGGGCTGCAATATGCGTGTTTGATGTCCTTGGCCCAGTCCACAGCCCGGCTCACGAGGACCAAAAGCGCCCCTCCACCTGGCTCCAGGGAAACGAACCCAACATCCGTTTGTCTAGGGCGTGGTTGCGTGTGGCTCCTCGTGGGTGATTTTGGGGTGACTTCGAGCGGCGGCAGATGGCTCGCGTGGGCTCGCATGGAAACACTGAAACCTCCATGCATGCTTGTGCCTACATTGAAAGCTGCCGCCTTTATAAGTGGCCTCTTTGGCGCTGCGCTGCCTTCCTTTCTTCCGCCTTCCTTCTCCACTCAATCCCGTAAGAGACCAGCACAGGTGGTGAGGTGTGATGTCCGTCGAGACGGTGTCCTTCCCCGGCGGGCTTCCTCTCTGTTCCCCGAGCCAGATTTTCTTTGTTTTATCAGCCTTGTAATAGAATGGGAAAACCCCTTTTTTCTAAAAATAATAAAAATTGCGAACTTGGGCCCTCCTTGCTCTGATCCCAAGTCACCCTCCTCCGGAGCCCAAACCCAAACCCAAGCCCGGACCGATCGACCCTGCATCCAAATCTAGGTGCGATGCGTGCTTGTGTGCGTGCGTGTGCGTGCACGACTGCGCGTGTGTGTGCATGCACATGTTTGCGTGTGCGAGTCTGTTTGTGTTATTTTTTTGTTTTATGTTTCCCTAACATTGTTTTTGAATTATTTTATTTTATAAAAAAGTATAGACCCAATAATTAGTTGATATTTGTGGTTGATGGAATTTTTGTAGGTTGTTCACATTTTGTTCATGTTTCATTGAAGTTACTTTCATGCATGAAATTTATGATTGATAGTTTTCATTTAAAGAAAAAACATGAAAAGTATAAGTAAATGAATAATTTTATGCAAACAACCCAAATCTTTCTCTTGAGATGGCTAAGTTATCTACGTGGGCCACAATTTAACACATGCTTTCTCTTATACAAATTTAAAACATATCACATGTTCACACAACGTCGTCTACCAATCCGTTCATACCTAGCCACTCACCAAATCATATCTACCTAGCCGCCCTAAGATCGGACCTACCTAGATGTTCATCAACGACCACCAAACAGCTCTTACTAACCGAATCACACCGACCCATTCGTCCCTGAGTCGCACATACCCAGCCATCCACCCTCGCCGACCAAACCACTCTTGCCCAGCCACCCACCGTGTCAACCCTTACTGTGCTTACAAAATGGGAGGAAGACCCCACCCCACTCTCACTCGGTTTCTATGGGCGTGTTTGATACCCTATCCCGACGGCCTGGTTGCGCCCGTGGGCTGCAATACGCATGTTTGATGTCCTTGGCCTAGTCCGTAGCCTGGCTCGCATGGACCAAAAGCGCCCCTCCACTTAGCTCTAGGAAAATGAACCCTACCTCTGTTTCTCCTCCAAAGTGTAGTTGCGTGTAGCTCACGAGCGATTTTGAGCGGCGCCGGGTAGCTCGTGTGGGCTCGGATGGAAACGTTGAAACCTCCGCGCACGCGCTCGTGCCTTTGGTGAAACCTGCCACCTTTATAAGTGGCCCCTCCGGCGGTGCGCTGCCTTCCTTCTTCTCCCTTCCTTCTTCACTCAATCCTGTGAGAGACCAGCGCTGCTGGTGAGGTGTGTGGTGTCCGTTGAGGCGGCGTCCTTCCCCGGTGGGCTTCCTCTCTGTTCCCTCGCCTTGGATTTTCTTTGTTTTATCAACCTCATAATAGGATAGGAAAACCCCTTTTTTCTAAAAATGATAAAAATTACGAACAATGGCCCTCCTTCCTCTGATCCCCAAGTCACCCTCCTACGGAACCCAAACCCAAACCCAAAACCAGACTGATCGACCTGCATCCAAATCTAGATGTAATGCGTGCATGTGTGTGCGTGACTACGCATGCATGTGCGTGTTTGCGTGTGTTATTTTTTGTTTTATGTTTTCCTAACATTATGTTTTATTATTTTATTTTCATTGGGAAAAGCATAGGCCTAATAGTTAGTTGATATTTGTGATTGATGGAATTATTTGTAGGTTTTCACATTTTGTTGATGTTTCATTGAAACTAATTCCATGCATGAAATTTATGATTGATAGTTTTCATTTAAAGAAAAAACATAAAAAGTAAAAGTAAATGAATAATATTCGTGCAAACAACCCAAATCTCTCTCTTTAGATGGCTAAGTTGTCTATGTGGGCCACAATTTAACATGCATTTTCACTTATAGAACTCTAAAACACATCACAATGTTCACATGACGTCATCTACCAATCCGTTCTTACCTAGCCGCTCACCGAATCACATCTACCTAGCCACCCATGAATTGTACCTACCTAGTTGTTCACCGTCGTCCACCAAATCAATCTTACCCAGCCACCCACTGTTGGGGGGAGGTACCCCTGGCACCGCTCCCCCCTAACCCTCGACCTGACGCTGGCTCAACTAACCCACCCTCGTCCTGGGTACCGCGCCCATGACGAGGGTGCCCTTGATTGGTTTACTTCATCTGTGTGTTTAGGCGACGCGCCTGAAGGTCAGCTACGCCAGAGGAGCATGGCGAGAAGGGCGCAAGATGGGGATGGCGAATGAACCCTCACTGGGGGAACGTGAAGGTCGCTGCTAGCCATGGGAAGGGACCATCCCGTCAGCAATTGGGCCCAGGAGTGGTTGGCTGAGGAAAGGAGATTACTCTCTAATGTAATATTTATTCCCCGAAATGGGTGGATCACGGCCAATGCACCCTCATCGACGAAAAAGCACAGGTAAAGATTTATACCAAGCAGGGTCTCCAACCGCCCAACCCCCGCTCAGTACAAAACATTCCTCCAAACCTCATAAAAAGCAAACCCCACCCGCCCATAAGATAAGGACGGACGCGGAGGTCAAGACAAGTGAGCACCCTCGCAAAGCGCCAGGAGCTCATAAAAGCAAACCCCACCCACCCTTAAGATAAGGACAAACACAGAAGTCAAAACAAGTGAGCACCCTCGCAAAGCACCAAGGGCTCACAAAAAGCAAAACCCACGCGCCCTTAACAAAAGGACAAACGTGGAGATCAAAACAATTTAGCATCATCGCAAAATGCCAGATGCTCACAAAAGCAGAGGTTCAAAGAAGTGAGCACCCTCGTAAAACGCTAGGGGCTCACAGCGTAAACCCCCCACATCCCCAAGATAGAAAGACGAACACAGTGCCACCCGTCCTCAAAACAAAAGGACGGAAACGAGGGTCAAAGCACGTGAACACCCTCGTAAAGCAAAACAACTCTAACCAAAGGGCATCCTCGTACCGCTGACTCAAAATCCAAAAAAAACAAAAACAAAAAGGGGGCCCACAAGAATATTAAATCAATCGTCAAAATTCAAATACAAGACCAATCACCTCAAATGACGCATTCACTCCACACACCAACCTCACCAACAAAACATTAATCTCTCATAAACCAGTCGCATTTACCACTACATCGAGAAACGAATAGACTGAGATTAAATGCTCCATAAACAAACCACCCACCCAATCAACATTAAAAACAAACTACCACACCAAAATCCAACACTCGATTCACCCTAAAAATACCACCCCAATCCACCCAATGGGTCGATCAGCAACCACTGCAACAGCCACAATCCTCAACCTCCCCACACTCAAAAATGCCTCTCAAACCTCCAAACCCTCGCAAGAGAAAAGCCCCACCTAAAAAACCACCAGACCCCACCCTCGACAATCCAAACGAGGGTACCATAAGAACAAACGTAATGCTAGGGACAACTAGAACAATCTCATCCGTGAGCCCAATCAACGTAGTCCCAAAGCCTGGAGCACACGGGGGATACCACAAGAAAAAACATAACATCCCCCCGAGCACTCCCTCGCCACCAATCTCGAGCCCGGAGTGAAGGGATTGCCAACACCTCCTACTGGAAGCTGGTGTGTGCCATCCGACACCTCCACCCAACTATACGAGACCCAAGGATCGCATATATCTAGCAACCCTCGCACGAAGGTTCAGTGGAAGCAAAGTCGATAAGGGCTACGGCGCCATCCACAAGTAATTCAAGAGGAGGGGTTTCAATCCCTCCCTTCTACAAGTGGGCAATCAGCCACACGATAAAGAAGCTTCGCTAAGAACAAGAACATGAAGGCGCTCTAGGAGAAACTCGTGCTCAGAGCGGTGTGGAGCCTCGCGGGGTCCAAGCTCCACAAGAAGGAAACATGTGACCCCCACGGCCAACCAAGACAGCATCAACCGGTACCTTCATCACTAAGGCGAAAACAAATCACAGAGGGCTCACCAAGGTTCACCATCAATCGACGAGTAGCACCAAAACTATTGTATCATCTTCCACGTAGACGACAATCAAAAAAGTTCACCACGGCAAACCCTCGATGTATTTAGAACTAGCACTGCTATGTAACCCCTGTCAAAGAAAATAAAGTCAAACCCAGCATCCTTTTCTCATTCTACTTTCACCCAAAGCGCATCAAGTTTCGAACAACAGTGAGCCTCGCTTAAAAAGAAAAAAAGGGCATCGCTGCACGTCAAGCTTTAGAAAATGAAAAACAGTGAGCCTTGCCTAAAAAGAAAAGGAGGCATCGCTGCAGGTCAAGTTTTAGAAAACAAAAAACAGTGAGCCTCACCCAAAAGAAAAGGGGGCGTCGCTGCACGTCAAGTTTTAGAAAACGAAAAGTAGCAAGCCTCACCTAAAAAGACAAGGGGTATCGCTCCACGTCAAGTTTTAGAAAATGAAAAATAGCGAGCCTCGCTCAAAACAAAAGAGGGCATCACTATGCATGAAGTTTTAGAAAGCAAAAAATAGCGAGCCTCGCCTAAAAAGAAAAGGGAGCATCACTGCATGTCAAGTCTCAGAAAACAAAAAAGCAACGAGCCTCGCCTAAAAAGAAAAGGAGCCATCATCGTGAAACAAAGCGCAAAAAAATGAAAACCAACAACAAAATCGCATCGTATCCTGACTCCTCAGTTAAACAACACCAAATAACGTTTATAGCAACTGGAAACCTACACGGGGCTCCCAATAACATGTCAAATTTACAACAGCAATTGTTACATCGATAAAAAGCAGACTTCAAGTCGACCCTCGGCACTCGAACTCCTAGACATCAGGAGCATCCTCTTCAAAACACACCTCACATGCCACCTCCCTCGCCATCTCCACATCTGTATTCTCAAGCACACCTTCAACCAGTTCACCTGCTACACTCTCCACAAACTCAGCTACATCATCCACAACCACCCACAAACCCTAACCCCCGCCTGACCCCTCATCCTTTACGATTGGCCCCCAAAGAATGGATGTCATAGGAACCAAAAGCAAATCACCTTTCAAAGCCCTCATGTGATACATACGCCAATGGTCTCGCTCATCAAGATCAACGACTCTGGCTTCGGCACCTTCAACTCCCCCTCGACATCCAAACTTAGGAGCCCTCGCCCAAAAATAAAGTCTATAGCAACCTCATCATCAACATCATCCAACACCCCCGAAGTAGACCCCGAACCAAAAAGCAAGCACTCGGACTGACGATTTGTAAGATCTACGTTCTGCCAAAACCTACTCGCCTCCTGATTCTTCTTATCAAATAAACCAAGCTTCACCCACCAAAAATGATAAAATGACAACGAGGGAAACTTAGACTTAGCACACACCCATGACCTGCTAGAAATATATGTATCCTGATGATTTAACATCATTGGCAAAACATCCAACACTTCACATGCAGGCCCCGTAGGAACCTACACAATGAAGGCAATAGTTAATAACCAACCAAAAGTAGACCCCCGTAGGGGGCACTCTAACTATTTTCCAAAAGACACCGCCATCCTAACTATGATGCACATGCGCGTCAAACTAGCCATGTAGTATTGACATCCATGGCTTCTATGGCCAGCGCTCCATCAGCTCGTCCTTCCTCGGTCGCAAGGCCTGCTTTAGCACCTTCGTGACAAACACTAGCAGTGACCTCACTGGCGGATGCCTCGCTAGCAGCAGACACCGCGACCCTCATGCTTGTTGAAGAGGTCTTGGCCTCGCTAGTCCTGGCAGCAGAAGCCGAAGCATCCTAGGGCTACGTCAGCTAACAAAATAAACAAAATCATAAGCAACATAAAAAGAGAAAGGAAAAAGGAAGAAAAACCAACAAGACTAAAGACACAACGTACCTCGTGAGTACCAGCCGTCGCCTTGTCAAAAGCTAGAGCCTGACCCTCACCTTCTATCCAAAACTTTGTCAAGAAGCACGTGACAACATTCTTGCAAAGCCTGTCATTAGCAGCACCTCGCACATCCTCTAGACTAGGAAAACTATGGTTAACCTGCCCAAGCCTCTTCAAATGATCACACCCAATGGCCTAAAAAGACCACGCAACAGTGAGGGCAGCCCCATAAGCCCCAAAATCAGCAACACTATCCAACAGTTGAGAAAACTGGCCTAGCTCTGCCTGAAGCCACATGGAAAACACAGTAAGATCAGCTTCGGGCAATACCCCGCTCAACTCCACGCTGTCTTTAACAAAGGCAAAATCAATGGCAACCTTCGCCTCCTGCATATAGGCAAACAAAGCAGCATGCGAGTCTTCCAATTTCTTAGCATTCTCGTTCGCCAAATTCTTAGCCTTCTTGCGAGAATCCTCAGCCTTCCTTAGATCTTTGTCCTTTCTTTTAAGCTCTGCGTTAAGGTCAACATTACAACTCAAAAACGCCACCGCATCCTCAACCGAAGCTTTATTCCTTGCAATCAAGGCCTCAAGCGACCCAACTTGCCTAGACAGCTCACTATTTATAACCTTCAGGTCAACCTTATCCTTCTCCAATGACGCTAGCTGCTCCTTCAATTCAGTCTCGACATAACCATGGTGCCGACATATGGCCCGAGCAAGCATAATAGCTCTAACACTAGCAACCTCAACATCCTCAGTCAGTCATCCACCGTCTCATGGGACATCAAAAACTCTGCCTTCGGCATACAAATCCGACGATATGTCCCCGCCATGAAGCGACGCTCCTCTGTAGTCCCAACAAGATGGCAATCATAGAGGTTTGGGCTGGTAAACAAATTAGTCTCCAGCTCATCAGTGCCGCATGAGGAAGTGAAATGTCACAAGCCACTGCGGCTAGCCTCACCAAGAGCATGCTTTCTAGAGCCAACTCCAGGTTCATCCTCGTCTGTAGCAACTTCACGTCCCTCCCGCAAGATATGCATGCAGCGATGACAAGACATCAACCCATCCCTAGTCAGGCAAGACTCAATATCCCTCTCCTCCTCAGATCCACATCCCTGAAACCCGAGCTCATCAGACATAACAACCCGAGGGTCACCCGACTCATCATGCTCGTCATCATTGGCATCACCTTCATCATCACTCATGCCAGATTCACTTCTACTGCTAGAGGAACTAGAACCATCAACCTTAACCTCCTCAGAACCCTCGCTCACCTCTTTCCCCTCTTCATCATCACCCTCATCATCTGAGATTATCTATAAGATAGGCAGTCTTGAAATGCTTGGCATTATGCGGCCAGGTAGAGGCCCACCAACCACACTCGGACGAGGCCCCAACGAAACCATAGACTCTGGCTTCGCCCCAACCACAGGTGAAGCAGCCGATGAAGCAACAACCTTCACCATGGTAGCACGATCAACCTTAGATCCCCCTGCACGCCTGTGGCCACGCCCACCTCGCTTGGACATACTTACAAGCTTGCCTCCTGCCTCGGCCCTCCTCCTCTTCTCGCTACCCTTGGCATCTTTCAACTCCATAGACGGCTAGTCTAGGTAAGTCTATCCTAGCAAGTCGAAGCATCGGTTAACACGTTGATGATCAGCCAAGGCAACCTTAATCGCCTTGTTCTCCTAAATGCCAAGAGCCCCAATGAGACCCTCAACAGCCTCGACAACCTTCTTATACATAGTCTTAACACTGGCTGCAGAGCTATTGCTCTTCTAAAAAACCTTCAACCAAGCTTGCTTAACATTGATGCCGAGCCCCTTCAACCCTCACCCCTGATACCGTTCATCGTCCTTAACCATGAACCAAGCCTGGTTAGCCCTCAAAGGCAAAACCTTCGCACAAACAAACTCCTCAACCAAGCTGTGCGTACATTGATGGCACGACAGAATCCTAAACGCATCCACAACGGCGGCACAGGCGTCGGTCATGACACCCTCTGAAGTCACACTTTCAAGCTTTGATAACTTACCACAAAGATCAGGCTCGCCCTCCAATTTCACATAGAACCAGTTCTCTATCCATGGCAAAGCCCACTTATTCTTCTAAGCCTGAACCAGAACCTCCGCACCATGCTCATAAACAAAGGTATACACCCTAAACTGCCCCAATATAGTCTTGCCCTCCACCGTTGACTTCCGAGGCTGGGGATGAACTCAATGAAGTCAAATGAAATCCACTAGATCTAGCTCAACACCCTGTGACTTGCATCCCCAAACATAGATACTTAGCTTCACAAAACTAGAAGGGTTCAACTGGTGGAAATTGAGATTGAACCTCTTCAAAACGCCAATGATAAGCGGATGTGGTGGAAACCTCAGCCCAGCCTCAAAAAACCCCTTCAAAATGACAACCTCGTCATCTTTAGGATCAGGAACGGTCTCACCCCTAGATGGCCTCATAGAGTCACGAGTGAACCAAGTAGAGTCATCCAAATCACTCGACGTGACCCTCGATAGACCAAAATCAAAGCTCAACATGACATCCAAGCCAGAGTCAGCAACATTAGATCCTTCAACAGGCCTCGTCATCTTCTTCACGTGAGCCATTAACGTACAAAGCAAAGCAAACAGCAGACTCATTAGTACAACTAAAGCAACAAAAGCAACTAAAACGCAAGCGACCAAAAAGTACCTCAACGAGCACGACGATGTGGAAGAAGCCAGCAAAAGCACGAACCCTCGAAAGAGACAACCCTTGCAACAATCGAACCCTCGCTCAACAAGTTTAGTAGTAGCAACCAACTAGCACAAAGAAGGTGTAATAATGAAAACCCTAACCTACCACAACTATTTATAGGCACAAAGCACCCCAACCTAAGGAAAGAAGTCGGTGCACATCCTGAAAAATCATGAACCACCCCCCCCCCCCGAGAAAAACACGAACAGGAAACACCCAACAATCTCGTGTCTCATCTAACTCCACACTGGGCCCATTCACTCAAACCAATCAAAGGCCCAGCTCTGGTCGAGCATGATAGGGGCGTCGTTGGACCGAGGCCAAAAGCTAGATACTGACATGTGCCTCCCTCCCCAAGTTTTAATGTTGCTCCGACCCATCACGCTAGGCCTAACCCTCGAGGGGCTTCTGTTGGGGGGAGGTACCCCCCAGCACTGCTCCTCCCCTAACCCTCGACCTGACGCTAGATCAACTAACCTACCCTCATCCTGGGTATCGCCCCCGTGACGAGGGTGCCCTTGATCGGTTTACTTCATCTATGTGTCTAGGTGGCGCGCCCGAAGGTCAGTTGTGCTGGAGGAGCATGGCAAGAAGGTCGCAAGATAGGGACGGCGAATGAACCCTCATTGGAGGGCATGCAAAGGTCGCTGCCAGCCATGGAAAGGGACCATCCTGTCAGCAATTGGCCCCGGGAGTGGTTGGCCGAGGAAAGGAGATTACTGTTGTACCCCTAGCTCTTGTATAGCATTTACCTACTAGGGTCTAACCCTAATGTAATTCGACCACGTCTCCGTGTATGGCCTATAAATGTCCGGAGCGCTCGTGTAAGAAATGGGTTGAACTTTTTCCAGACAAATTAATGGGCATTTAATCCGCATTTTTCCATCGCCTCACTTTCCAGTACCCTCGCTCATTCCTTCATGATGGTCTAGTCATTCACCTGTGGGAAACCCTCAGCCTCTCCCCCCGTGTTCCTCAGCGAGGGCGAGAGGCTAGGAGTGACCCCACACCCACCGAATGTCACCTAGCCGTCCACCAAACTGTTCTTGCCCACCAGCACCTAGTTCATACCTATGCAGGCCACCATATCAAACCCTATGCAGCCACCAACCAACTCGCACCAACCTAGCCGCCCACCGTATCAACCCCTAATGTAGCCACCCATCGACTTGTACCTTCCCAGCCACCCACCATATTAACCCTTACTATGCTTATAAAACGGGAGGAAGACCCCACCCCACTCTCACTCGGTCTCTGTGGGCATGTTTAATACCCTGGCCCGATGGCCTGGCTGCGCCCATGGGCTGCGATACGCGTGTTTGATGTCCTTGGCCTAGTCCATAGCCCGGCTCACATGGACCAAAAGCACCCCCCCTCCGCCTGGCTCTAGGGAAACAAACCCTACCTCCATTTCTCTAGGGCGCGGTTGCGTGCGGCACCTCATGGGCGATTTAGGCTCAATTTCGAGTGGCGGCGGGTGGCTCACGCGGGCACGCATGGAAATGCTGAAACCTTTGTGCACGCTCGTGCCTCTGTTGAAAGCTACCGCCTTTATAAGAGGCTCCTTCGGCGCTGTGCTACCTTCCTTCTTGATGTTTTGTTAAATTACTTCCATGCATGAAATATTTTATTGATGGTTTTCGTTTAAAGAAAACACATAAAAAGTAAAAGTAAATGAATAATATTCATGCAAACAACCATATCTCTCTCTTGAGATGACTAAGTTGTCTATGTGGGCCACAATTTAACACACGCTTTCTCTTATAGAACTCTAAAATAGATCACAATGTTCACACGACATTGCCCATCAACCCGTCCTTACCTAGCCGCTCAACGAATCACATCTACCCAGTAGCCCTCGGGTCGCACCTACCTAGCTGTTCACCGTCTCCCACCGAACCACTCTTACTCAGTCGCCCACCGAATCACACCTACCCAGTCGTCCCCGAATCACATGTACCCAATTGTCCCCAAATCGCACCTACCCAGCCATCCACCCTCACCCACCAAACCGCTCTTACCCACCCACCCCCATATCATACCTACCCAGCTGCCCACCATATCAACCCCTATGTAGCCACCCAACGAATTGCACCTATAGAGCCGCCCACCATATCAACCCTTATGCAACCGCCTAAAAAAGCCATTATACACTATGCTTATAAAAACAGGAGGAAAACCCCACCCTCACTTAGTCTCTCTAATTTTCTCTGATACCAACCTTGTTATACAATGGGAAAAACTGTTTTCTAATAGTAATAAAAGTTCCCAATGATGCCCCTTCTTCCTCCATCAAAAAGTAAGGATATAATGTGGTTATCGGTAACAAATGAGATACACTTGGACAGGTTTACCTTGAACTCGGTTTTAAAATACACATTTTCTATACTACAGGTGTTTGAGATTTGAGCTCTTCTTACGTTAGGCGATATCATGGATTTAGGTTTTAGAAGTCCTACAGGCTTAGAAAAGATCTTGTGTGTATGCGTGTGCGCATGCACGCGTGTGTGGGCGTGTGGGCATGCATGTGCATGTGCATGCGCATGTGTTTGCGTGTGTTATTTTTTGTTTTATGTTTTCCTAACATTATTTTTTATTATTTTATTTTCATTGGGAAAAGCATAGCCCTAATAGTTAGTTGATATTTGTGGTTGATGGAATTATTTGTAGGTTTTCACATTTTGTTGATGTTTCATTGAAATTAATTCCATGCATGAAATTTATGATTGATATTTTTCATTTAAAGAAAAAACATAAAAAGTAAAAGTAAATGAATAATATTCATGCAAACAACCCAAATCTCTCTTGAGATGGCTAAGTTATCTATGTGGGCCACAATTTAACACGTGTTTTCACTTATAGAACTCTAAAACACATCACAATGTTCGCACGACATCATCCACCAACCTGTCCTTACCTAGCCGCTCACCGAATCACATCTATCTAGCCACCCTCGGATCGCACCTACCTAGTTGTTCACCATCTCCCACCGAACCGCTCTTACCCAGTCGCCCACCGAATCACACCCTCTCACACGGACAACAAATAGATGGCGCACATGCATCCGCTGTCGCTTTTGGAGGGGAAGGGGCCACTGCTGTAGCAAATGTGGCCTTCGCCGCCGCCGTCACCATCACAGGAGCTCCTGCCGACCATCGCCTTCATGGGTCCATGGTGGAATTGGGCCACACAGATCCACCATGGGAATGCACTGATCGGGCAGTGGTGTCATCCGTATCACAGTCAGGTTGTGGCCTAAACCGGCTTATGATCCAATCTGATAGTGATAGTCGTGAATATTACTGTCGGTTTCTGCTCTGAACCGGTAGTGATGTGCCTATATCACTATCGGGTTGTCCACCCGGTAGTGGTAAATCACCCCCATCACTACCGATTAGCCTTTGTCGACGTAGATTCTGATAGTGATGGGGCTTTCGACTCGGCAGGCAGTGCTTGTCAGATCTGGTGTAGTGAAGCTTGAGCCTCCTATTTTTGTGAGGTTCGTTACCGTGCCTGTATAAATAGTATCCCCTCTGTTCCAAATTATAAGATATTTAGGTTTTACATTGCTTTCATTATGTATTTAGACATAGTATATATCTCAATGTATAGCAAAAAATAATGCATCTAGAAAAGCTAAACATCTTATAAATTGGAACAGAGGGAGAGTAGAAACTTTATTGTTATAGCAACATTTATTTTTTATTTTATGTTTTCCTAACATTATTTTTGAATTATTTATTTTTATTGGCAAAGGTATAGACCCCAATAATTAGTTGATATTTGTGGCTGGTGGAATTTTGTTAGGTTTTCACATTTCGTTGATGTTTCGTTGAAGCTATGATTGATGGTTTTCTTTGTAGAAAAAACATAAAAAGTAAAAGCAAATAAATAATTTTTGTGCAAACAACCCAAATCTCTCTCTTGAGATGACTACGTTGTCTATGTGGGCCACAATTTAACACATTATTTTCTCTTATAGAAATTTTAAATAACATCACAATGTTCACACGACATCGTCTACCAAATCACCTTACCTAGTCGCTCACTGAATCACATCTACCTAGCCGCCCTCGAATTTTACCATCGTCCACCAAATCACTCTTACCGAGTTGCCCACCGAATGTCACCTAGCTGTCCACCGCTGTCCACCAAACCGCTCTTGCGCACCTGCACCCAGATCATACCTACGCAGCTGCCCACCGTATCAATCCCTATGCAGCCGCCCACCGACTCGTACCTACCCAGCTGCCCACTATATTAACCCTTATTGTGCTTATAAAACGGGAGGAAGACCCCACCCCACTCTCACTCAGTCTCTGTGGGCGTTTTTTTATACCCTGGCCCGACGGCCTGGCTATGCTTGTCGGCTACAATACGCGTGTTTGGTGTCTTTGGCCAAGTCCATAGCCTGGCTCGCGCGGACCAAAAGTGCCCCCTTCGCCTGGCTCCCGGGAAATGAACCCTACCTCCGTTTCTCTAGGGCGCAGCTGCGTGTGCCTCCTCATGGGAGATTTTGGGGCGATTTCGGGTGGTGGCAGGTGGATCGCGGGGGAACACTGAAACCTCCGCGCACACTCGTGCCTCCGGTGAAAGCTATCGCCTTTATAAGTGGCCCCTCCGGCGATGTGCTGCCTTCCTTCTCCACTCAATCCTGTGAGAGAGAGGCGCTGGTGGCAGGGTGTGGTGTCCATCGAGGCGGCATCCTTCTCTGGGCTTCTTCTCAGTTCTAGTGTCCCGTTTGGCTTACCCCATATCCGGCTTGTTCGACTTCTTTTTTTAGTTGGAATAGTGTTTTTCTCTCACAATATTTTAGTCGGAACAGTGTTTTTAGCCAATTTCAGTCAAGATTCAGCAAGCCGAACGAGGCCTGAATGGGAAACTCCCTTCTCCTACAACTAAAAAGAACAAAATGTGGATATTTTTTTGTGCGACATTTGTTTTAGTTTGTCCGTCTGCCCACGCCTGCGATCCCACGACATCTCCTGCATGCTGCGTCCGTTGGTGTGATCACACATTGATTACAGGTTAATCTTAATTACTGATTGATCGTGCTATTCTCCTTGATTGAATATTGCCTGCCATATGATAGAGGAATTACGACAAAATAGAAAGTAGAAAATTATTGTGCTATTCATATACACATTGCATATTTGGATGCACCAGCATACATGGCAACGAGCAAAAGGAAAGAGAATTAACAATAAGGAAAGAGAATTAAGACAAAAGGAATATCTTTGCATTTCTAAGAACCTTGCTAAATCTGTCTACACTAGGTAGCGTACTCGTGCGTTGCTATGTAACAATTTATACTAAAAACATATGGATCGCACAATAAGATAACAATACTGTAAAAATTAAATACCAACGTTAAAGTGACATTTAATTAAAAAAGCAAAGTTTATGAATTTAACATAGTCACGAAGTGCGCGGCATCGCAAGCTCACAAACTCTACTTTATAGACCTTTCCGTGATGCGACTAAGATAATGTTTTATATTGGCAGGAAGAAATCTCCGATATTCATTTCTTTCATTGTAATCCATTTATATGGACAATGTTTGATGTGAGGGCACGATTATAGTTTTTAGTAGCTTTGCAATATTGTCCGAAGCTATGAGATGATTGATGTCTTGCAATGATCCTTTCATTAATTTAGTTTTCTATCTATGTTTAATTGTTTATTCAGTCTATTTTATAGGCACACCGGTATTTAATGGATGACAAAATTCAAGCATCCATAATTTATCTCTTTGACTTTGAGCATGAGTTTTATTTTTATTTTTTAATTGATATATTGTTTTTTTGTTTTTACCGTAGCGTTAGAACGGGCATGCATAAAAACGAAGATGTCTTTATACTGCAGAAATCTTTCAAGAAGAACATGCATAGATTATTCTTGTATTGAATATTATATATATACATTCACCTAAATATTCTAATTAAACTATAAAATTTCGAATTAGGATACGAGGTAATACATGCAAACAAATATTTCAAAACTATCTGTAGAGTCCAAAGAACTTAATAAATAAATCCTTCTGGAGGCAATGCAAATTCTCTCTAATCTTTCATTTGGTGTAGTTAGTGTTATCATAGTACCCTTATGTATTCATGGGAAATAAATCGTGGATAAAACGTGGACACTTTTTCGTGCGACATTCCAATATGGGTCCGTCGTCCTGCCAATATCCTTGAGACATATCACATAAATGATGAGAGTCCCTCTATGAGATTGCTCACAAGAGACTCAAACTTATATCTGATCATGGTAATGTTGAATTGCTTTGCATCAAAAGCATCAGCAATGATAAATGGGGACATAGATTTTAATATGCACAGTGGAGGAAAACTCAACCTTAGCCTTCTCAGTAGCTTTTTTTGAGCCTTTGCAGTACTAACTTGTTCTTACTTAGATAGTCAAGAGGTGCACCATAAAATTATGCACTACTAAGAAAAGTGTCGCCATTGGTTGCCTTGACCTGAAAAATATGTCGAAATTAAGAATTACAACACCTAATTCAATATCTTGGAACATACACTCAAGTAGATACCTTATTCTACAATATATGTCTGTGTGGAATAGTCCTAAAGCCACACATATTTATACGGTAAGTATAACATACTTTGTTTTAAAATTTTGTGAGAGATTTTTTAAGACACGCAGTATTATCCATGTGACAGACACTAACATTTACATATATACTCGAACATGTGTGTATAGGATTATATGGAGATGCAGCAGAACTTATTCATTGATTTATTGGCGCATGAAAAAAATGGATATCTGAGAATTTTTTCTGCCGATATAAAATATTATCTTAGCCATATCACGAAAAAATCTATACAGTAGAGTTTGTGAGCCTGCGACGTCGCGTTCTCCGTGACGGTTAATTTCATAAACTCTATTTTTTGAATTAAATATTATTTTAATATTGGTATTTAATTTAATAATATTGTTATTTTATCATACGATTTGTATATTTTTTAGTAAAAAAAATTTAGTTGTCCCGTAGGAACCTATAGACACGCTTGCTAGTTTTTCAAAAAAAAAAAAAAAAAAAAAAACGAACAATGGCCCTCCTTCCTCGTATCCCCGAGTCACCCTCCTCCGGAGCCCAAACCCAAAAAGCCCAGACCGATCGACCCCTGCATCCAAATCTAGGTTTTCGATTCCCCTCCACAGGATGTCCGACCCTGCCGCCGGAGGCGCCATGGTCCCCGCTGCCGGAGGCGGCGGCGCGTGGGCGAACGGCGGACCCCGCTTCGGCGACATGGTCTGGGCCAAGGTGAAGTCCCACCCGTGGTGGCCGGGCCACATCTACAGCGTCAGCCTCACCAACGACGAGGAGGTACACCGCGGCTACCGCGACGGGCTCGTCCTCGTCGCCTTCTTCGGCGACTCGAGCTACGGGTGGTTCGAGCCCAGCGAGCTCGTCCCCTTCGAGGACAACTTCACCGAGAAGGCGGCCCAGGGCGGCAGCTCCCGCAGCAGCTTCGCCGCCGCCGTGGCCGAGGCCGTCGACGAGGTAGCCCGCCGCAGCGCGCTGGCGCTGCTCTGCCCGTGCAACAACCCCGACGCCTTCCGCCCCCACCCCATCGACGGCAACTTCTTCCTGGTCGATGTCCCGGCATTCGACACCGACGCTGACTACCACCGCGACCAGATCCGGGCCGCGCGGCAGCGATTCGTGCCGCGGAAGGCGCTCGACTACCTTCTGGACGCCGCCGTGACTCAGCAGGACGCTGCGGAAAAAGCCGCGCGCACCGTGCCTGGGATGGAGATGGCCGGGCTGTTCTCGGCGTACCGCCGCGCAGTGTTTTCGCCGATAGACAACACCTACGCCCAAGCGTTCGGGGTGGATCCCGAGCTGGCGCTTGCTGCCGAGCAGAAAGCCGCGGCAGAGCGAGCTCAACGAGGTATCAACACTCACATGCCCAATTCTAGCTTCACTATTGACTGCGCTGTTGTTCTTGTTGCTGTGTACTTGAAATTGATGGCTAAACAATGTTACTACTGCTGTTATAGATCATGCAATAATTATTTTGATGTGAATAGTGGAGTGGATCTGATTCAAATGGTTTCTCTTTCTCTTCTGTTGAACTGCTTGTTGCATGAAGGATGTTGCATCTTTTTAACAGGGAGAGATTATTTAATTCGGGGTGATACTAGTCATGCAGAAATTTGTTGATTAAATGGTAACTTGTATTGCTTCACGGGATTCAATCCAACCTAGTAAAATATGAGACATGCATATCCAGAGATCTCGATCTGTATTTGTTCTAGAAATTGGATGCCTGTATGATAATATATCATATATTTGTCTGTATGATACTATCCTAATTTGTATGTGAGTTAGGTTCTAGCTGTGTCCTAGAGAAAAATCATCCATGATCTTGTGGGCATGAAGTGTTTGTATGTGAGTTAGGTTCTAGCTGTGTCCTAGAAAGAAATCATCCATGATCTTGTGGGCATGAAGTGTTTGAAGCTGTGACTAATTTGCATCATTAAGTTTTAAAGCTATGACTAGTTAGCATCATGGTGTTATTGGAACCTTGAGATGTTTTACTTCTGTGTCCATACACTGCATGTCTAGGAAGTTTTTTCTGTAGTATATTTGGTTCTTTTGCACTACAATGGCCATTATCATATATTTGGAATTTGTGGTTCCTTCCTATTCTAGTGTTTGTTGTTGCACATCAGTTTTCTGTTCATTCCATCCATTGAAGTGAGATCATAAGGGTTCACATATAAAAGCTGCATGTTTGATCAAACTGTTTGCTTGTCAAGGAGTGGATGCACCTAGATTAGACAAGTTGATCCTTATGCATGTAGTCAGTACAGAGCAATGAATTTCATGTTTTGTAAAAGAACTGCAATAAACTGCGTGAAACTGATTCTGAATGAACGCCCATGCGACTGATTAAATATGTTGATGACTCATTCAGATATGAGGATTGATAACTTTGGGGTATTCTTGAACATAACACCTTCTGTTCTGGATGCATCATTTGCCTGTTCATCATGGGCAGGAGGCATTGAGGTAAGCTGGTTGAGTCCACATGTACATGGCGAAGGAAGGCACTGCGCTCCACATTGCTCTATTGTGGTGCTTAGTAGCTTTTTTTATTTATATATAAGCATGTATATACAATATATGTCGAATAGATATGTTAATCTGAGCATTCAGAGTAATTGATTTGATTAGACTGTGCACCTTAAGTAAAATCCTAACATTTGTAAATGAGGTATCACTTCACAGGCATTAGGTGAAAGTCCCCGGGGAGAGAGTTTTGCCTAAGCAAAGCAAGTCCTATCAGACTTGCATCCTACGTTGAGACCAAAGACTAAACCCGTTACAACTGCGAAAACCCACCCTCAGCAAGGATATTGCGGAATGCTATAGATGCCATGAGTAACCTGGTGTGCCCAGTCCCACATGCCATCATCTTTCCATACCTCACCTTGATCCTCCATTATGTTACCACACTCTGCAGTCTGCACTGGTTTTGTACATGGCCAGTCATTGCAGTGTTCTTGGAGCGGGAATACTTTGCCTCGCAGTCACAGCTCCAGCCTGTCTGGACTCACTGACAAATGGCTAGCTGCTAACGAAGTGTACTGCTTGTGCCTTCCAGGGATCTAACATTAACATGAAAGATTCAGCCACTGGCGTGCGTGCCCCGTTGCTGCGATGATAAAGCTTTCTCTGAGCCATATCTTCCAGTGCTGCGATGATAAAGCTTTCTCTGAACCATATCTTCCAGTGTCAGTGTTGTGTTCCTCTTGAGGATGAAGACACGCCGGGGAAAGACTGATGGCAATATAGATTACTATTATACGCTAGGGGAAAGACTGTAGGTTTAGCCTAACTTGATAGCTCTTGGCACTCTGTTTTGCACAGGGCTTGGAGCTGATAACAGGCTCCTTTTTCCAAGCCTATATAGATTAAACACAGGCAAGCACTAGATTAGAAGGAAACAGTAGCCCTGGAGCTTTAGCCCCGTGGTGCGTGGTGGTATCGGAAACAGGAAGCAGTGCAGAATATCACCCTGTTCGCTGGTGCTGATGCTGGATTGGGCTGGCTGGTGCTGGTTTTTTTGTGAGACGAAAAAACTGTTGGCTGGTTGAACCAACAAGCGAGCGAACATGGTGTACGATGACATGGGAGTATTCCCTTGGTGGTGGTCAGCATACTGTAGCTTTTGTGTTCGTTGGTCTTTGGCCTCCTGCTGCTAGCCGGGCCAGCAGCCACCCTGGAGATAGTCACTGGGCCCGGAGAGCAGCGTGGTTCAGCCCGTTCTGGCCTAGGACCGACCAACCATCCCATTCCCAAACATTAGGAGTTGCTGCAATTTCAATTCTATTTTTTTATATAACAATCTTATATAAATAGACAAAAGAAGAGGAGGAAGAAAAAGTCATAGCACCTGATTCATGAATAGAAGTTGTCTTAGTGAGGGGGTAGCTGTGACCGTGTGTGAGGTGCCTAATCCATGCAGTTGTAGAGAACGTGTCTCGTGCTGGTGCGTGTGCACGTTTCTTCACTCACTGACGAGTCACTGGAATGGAAGTCGAAGCTAGTGCCAGGCCGAGGCAGTTTCCTTTGCCAGAGGTGAAAGCAACGGCGCAGGCAGCGAGCCATCCGCATCCGCCACCACCAGCACGCCTAGCCTCCTCTCGGCTAGAGTGCCTGGCGTTACTCCGTGCCACTGCTGCCTGCCGCCACGTCTACAGAGATTAGCGTCGCCAAGCGCATATGCCAGCCGCTAGCTTCTTCACACAACAAGTAAATTAACGTTTCCCAAGCAATTATATTACGGCTAAATTAAACTTGGCTTTTGAGCCTTTGAGATGCATGTCCTGGCCATCACTACGACAAAAAGACGACTTCCAATACATCAATCACTGGTGCTAGTACGATCTACTAGCCATGTTGCCGTCTAGCCACTCCGACAGTCTGACTGACATGTCTCAAGTCTGAACCATCACACACATTTGACACTAGTCATTGTGTTTACAAGAAATACTTTACTTGGGCATAACTAGTTTCTTTATTATTTATACATACAATCGTGGCATTATTTTATTTCATTATTGTAGATAGAAATCAGTAGTTTTTTTTAATCATTTGTGAAGCATTCACGTTTGTACCAGTAGTGGAGTAGCTACCGCTCGGTCTCTCCGCCTTGCGTTGACTGCAATGTTGTGTGTGCCTGCTCTGCTTTTCTGCTGCTCAGCTGACTGACATAGTGGGACAGACTGACTGACTGACATGGCCCACTCCGATGTTGATGCCTTGCAGCGCGGCCGCTCAAAGGGGGGCTCAGGAAGACGGCGGCGGAGCAGGCCACGCCGGCGGCCGGCCGCCGGGGGAGGAGCGGCGCCGGCGGGGCCGCCGCGCGGCTCATGGAGAAGATCGTGCCAGGCGCGTCCGCCATGAAGGCCAAGTCCAGCAGCAAGAAGGACCAGTACCTGCTCAAGCGCCGGGACGCGCCCGAGGCCTCCTCCCCCGCCGCCCACCGCCAGCCGCAGCTCCCGGACGCGCCGCCGCCCGTGCCTGCGCCCGCGCTGGACGACGGCCCACCTGGATTCCCGGCCAGCGGCGACCCGCCCACGCCGCCGCTGCCTGGGAGCTCCATCGCGGACGAGGACTTCATGCTGCTGCAGAGGCGCACCCCGCTCGTCGAGGTCCCTCCTCCCGCCGCCCACCAGGCCCAGCCGACCGAGGGACCCGCCGGAGTCGCGGTCGCGCCCAAGAAGGTGACCAAGCCCAAGAAGCCCCGCAAGCGCGAGCGGGAGGAAGGTGCCGATGCCGATGCCGATGCTAGCCCCGACGCCGTAGACGCCGCCGGCGAGCCCAAGAAGAGGAAGAAAAAGAAGGATCTTTCCAACCTGGACGGCTCTGGTGCCGGCAAGGCCGCCGTGGTTCAGGACCCCAACGGGCTTGACCTGACGCAGGTACTATCGGACATCCGGAACCTCCCGCTGGCTCCCTTCCATGGCGCCGACCGCCGCATCTCTGACACCGCTCGCTCCTTCGTCCTCGCGTTCCGCTCAAAATACTACAAGAAGAGCTACGAGAACGACCCACCGGAGGAGTCGAAGAAGATGAGCCTGGATAAGCCTACTGCCGCCGCGGTCCCTGACGGCCAGTCGCCCAAGAAGAAGAAGCCTGCTGCACCGAGGCCTGGCGCAGGCAATAATGACCCCACCAAAGCCGGCGTGAAGCGCGGGCCGTCGGACCGCCAGGGGGAGCTGGCCGTGAAGAAGAAAGCCAAGCTCGATAAGATCAAGACACTGTCCAGTGAGAAGAAGGCCGCCGGTCTCGGTCTGGAGCAGAAAGACACAGCGGCGGCGCAGCAGCAGGCAGCACGGGCTGCAGGCGGCGGCAAGGACAACAAGGCCGAGATGGGTGGTGCGGCAGCCAAGAAGAAGGAGCCGGCGCCGGCGCCCAGGGTCCGGACCCCGTCGCCGACGGCGCTGATGATGAAGTTCCCGCTGAAGAGCACGCTGCCGTCGGTGGCCTCCCTCAAGGCGCGGTTCGCGCGGTTCGGCCCGCTGGACGTGGACGGCATCCGCGTGTACTGGAAGTCCCACATGTGCCGCGTCATCTACAGGTTCAAGTCCGACGCGGAGGCCGCGCTCAGGTACGCCAAGGACAACGCCATGTTCGGGCAGGTGGACACGCAGTACCACCTCCGCGAGGTCGAGTCGGGGACGGCGGGCCGCGAGCCGCCGCTGGCGGCGCCGGAAGCGCCCCCACAGCAGCAGAAACGCTCCGAGCTGCGGCTCATGGAGACCGCATCGTTCAGGCCGGGAAGCTCCGGGAATGGCGCTCCGCTGCCCATGTCCAGGGCCGGGGGCGTGCCGGCGCGTCCGGCAGTGGGGCAGCAGCAGCCCAAGTCGATCCTGAAGAAGAGCACCGATGAAGGAAACTCTGGGACCACCAGGGAGGTCTCCCGTGTGAAGTTCATGCTGGACGGCGCGGACGGCGGCAAGCTCGAGCCGCCCGCGCCGCCGGCGAGCGTTGGCGGCGGCAACGGCGCAGACGGGGGCGTCAAGGCCGCCAAATCCGTGGGGTTCGCTTCTTCTTCCCAGCCTCTGCAGCCACCCCCGCGCGCGCTGCAGCCGCCCATGCGCCCGGCGCTGCAGCAGCAGCAGCCTCCACGCGCCGCCGTCACGCAGCAGCTCCCTCCACCGCCGTCTCTGCAGCTGCAGCAGCATCTCCCGTACCACCAGCCTCGCGTCGCCGACGGGCCTCCGCAGGTCCTTCCCTCAGGTCAGCTGCTGGCGTACCCACCTCGCGGCCACGGCGAGGGCCCCTCCGCGCTCCCTGGGCCACCACTGCCGCCGCTGCCGTACCAGCCTCGCCCCTCCGGCTTCCCTGGTGGACAGCAGCAGCAGGTGGGGTACCCGCCTCGCTCCGGCGACAGCCCGCCGCTCCTCGCCGGACAGCAGCAGCAGCAGTTCCCGCCTCGTCCCGTCAACGCAAACGCCGCCGAGGAGGTCCCGGCGTGGAAGAGAGGGGAGAAGGAGTTCAAGGAGGAGGTGTGGAGGCTGATGACGGGGATCGCCAAGATGGTGGAGCCGCTGACCGACAAGAACGGCTTCTTCCCCTACCACCTGTTCCGAGCACAGTGAGCAACTGAGCATGCGTGGCGCCCTACTCGAGGTGGGGTCGCGGCAGCTGCGTCGTCAAGGTCAATGATCATGGTCATGGTCAGCTGCCGCGTTGTATCCGTCGGGCCCCAGGGCCAGTAGCAATAGCCGTAGTAGCAACCGGGACTTCGCCGGAGAGGGGACAGAGAGAGCGAAAGGCTGGCAGGTGTGCCTGTTCTGTTCCTGTGGTAGTTTATTTAGGACTCTGATTTCGTACTCTGGTTTATCCGTTTATGCGAGTGTGTGTATGCACTCCGCCGTCTAGACTCTGGATAGTACTTATGCAATGGGATGTTGTTCTAGTGCTTGTTTTGTTTGTTTTAAAATCCTCTTCATTTTGCAGTTAATAACTGTAGGTTTTATTATTTTTGCAATGCAAACTCTAATCCACTTTCGGTAAAGCGCTCGTGCAACCGCACAACATCGCTTCCCCAGCCGTCCATTGTCACACATTACCTGAAGTTAGGGGGTGCATCCTCCCCGACTCTAGAACTCTGACCGTAGTTGTAAAACCCTAGTTTTTATGAAATTACTACGTTTTTCTTCGATTTTCAATAATTTTATGTCTTCGTAGAAATTAGGTGTACAATTGGAAGTGTCTGGTGGGGTTTCTTGCGGAATAACATAACAAAGAGACCATCCCCACAGCAAAGAACATCTCATCCAAACCACTCCTTACCCTAAAGCTATTACACTAGGCTAACCCAGCCATTGTTAATAATGAGGAAGCAAAGCGCCAGCGATCGTGGTGTGAGAAGGCGGCAGTTGGGCAGGTGTGGCTCGTTGGCCACGGGTTAGTGGAGGGCGGGTTCGACTGGTAGGCGGTGTGGTAAGTCGACAGCCACGGTCGGTGGTGGATGAGTGACCGTGCGATCGGTCTCAAGCAATAACTCAACCCTTCCACAAATTAGGAAGGGTACTTGAGTAGCACTCAAAATTCATTTAGGGAAGAAATAAGCCGAGTATAGTCTTCTTCTCTTAAGTCGGGTCTTTTTCCCCAATACAAATGGATTATGAAGTGAAGCATAGTAATTTACCCCTCAGTACACAAAACAAGCCTGGAGCTGACTGAATCCACAAGCGTAAAGTATGTATAGAGTGTTCTTACGTCTTCCTCCAATCCAAACGTTCCGACATGGTGATCGCCATTGCCAGTTTTAGTAGTAGCACCAGTCACAACGTACGTGAGACCTTGTAACATTTCAATCATAACTAGTGTGGGTGCCCACGCTTCGCGTGGGAAGGAGTGCGTAAAAAAAGGGGGGGAAAAAGATGGAACGGATGTGCACTGTTTCATAACGGCATTTACTGTGCCCGTATCGGGTTTGTACGGTTTGTTATCGGGTTAGCACGGTTCTTTATCGGGTCGGGCACTGTTCATCACGGGTCCAAGCACTGTTCATCGTGGGTCCCGGTACGCTGGCCTGCAGTGTCTGCGTCTTGGGGCAACCCCGGATGAACAGTATCGTAGAACAAATTTAAAGTTCTATATAGATAGATAACCCTTGCTCTGTCATTTTCGTCACCCGCCACGTGCCAGTGACACTGATGACCTAAGTTAGAGGAACTGATTGTCACCACCAGTCCCTTGCAAGTTTGGCATAGGGATTTAAGGATTTCACAAGCTGTCTCTCTCCACATCCCATATTGAGGTCCTTTTTTGAATTCCACAAAATGCCTTTTTTGTTTTTGAAAATAAAACTCTTAGTGGAGACTATGTTTGCTTGTTCGCAACAAACAATTGTCTCATCTGTACCAAACCAATCAAATGGCCGGCATCTTATTCTTGTAGTAGTGGAAAATGATGGAAAGCTACTAGTATCATTGTTCACATTGACTATTCTTCAACTACAATAATACTATAATAGGCACATATAAATATGTGTAAATATACAAGCAAACATTATCTTATAATAAACTGCCACTGAAACAAACAAAAAGCCATATACTCCATTGAGGGTCCACTTTTGGAACGCGTGATTGAAGAAATACAAGAATATAAAAAAATGAATAATACATATGCAAAACATAATTTTGTAGTAATAAGTGTTTGGATAAACTGTAGTAAAAACACATGAAACAAAACAATGAGGTTAGACTAGAGGTTTTTCCTTGGTTTTTCTCTGAAACCAAACATAAAGGAAACGACAGTGCTATGGACGTCTGCATCCGGACGCCCGCGCCACCCGACCCCACGCGGGGAATGCTCGTGCCTCCTCCGCTTGCCCCACAGGACGTCTACGCCCACTCGGCGGCGCCCCAGCGGCTTCGGCAGGTGGGTCTCATTACAACATGTGCAACACTAGATCTACTTTTACAACATCTAGATGAAACACTTGCGACATGCGTCCAAAAACAACTGAAACACTTGCAATATATGTCTGAAACACTTGCAAAAATACCTTAAAAACACTTGAAAAAACACTGTAAACATATGCAACATCCAAATCTACTTCTGCAACATCCAGATAAACACACTTGCAACATACGTCTAAAACACATAAAACACTTGAAACATATGCATGCAACATCAAATATACGCTTGCAACATGCGTATATAGCTATTGCAACATACACAATATTCCAATGAAACACCTGAAAACACTTGAAACACAACATCTCCAGCGGCCATGGCCTACATGGTGGGGAATTATGGTAGCCAGCAAGCAGTGCTCAGGTGCAGTTCATCCTTATGAGAGAGAGAGAGGAGGTTGTCAGCAGCGCAACAAACAGCGCAGGTGCTCCGGGTAGTGCTCGAACCTATCGTGATGAGGACATCACTTCTTCATCACATACAAGCCAAGGAGAGGAGGAGGTCCAGCATGGGCGTTCAATTCATCTTTTTCATGGTGGAGGCCCAGTCCAACTGAAGTTGGAGCCCATCTCGGGTTTTAGAACTGGTCTGCCTTAAACTGGTCACCTAGGACGCATCCAGACTTCGTTTTCGACGATCCACATATGGTTGGAAAGCTAATTTGATAAGGAAGCCAATCAAGTGGTCTCATGTCAAAAGACCTTCAGAATCAATGGGAATCGTCAAAACAAGTCAGCATCTGGAATCTGACAGGGTGTTGCGACACCATCTTTTGGTCCGTTGGACCGTGTATCGTGTTTGGGCCTATTAGGGGGCACGTCTAGGGGGGTGACGTCAAAGACTATAAATAGCAGCCGTCGCTCTCCTTAGGATTTGGGTTTTGTTTAGTTCTTGATTTCTTCGTGAAACATACATTGTTTTGCTGCAACTGTGCCGCCAAGACTACTTGCCGTGAACCAGGGCCCCAGTTCTTGATCTTGTTCGCCTGTGGCGATTAGTCCTTTCGAATAAAGACTTGAACTCCTTCTCATTATCATAAGCCTCATATTTATTTGCAATTTCATATTGCATTCATCCCGTTCTTACTTGTGTTCTCGATTCGCTTGCAGGAAAACCTTCTCGACGAGGTCAACAACGTTCGCGTGGTTGATAACCAACAGAGCAGTGGTATAACGGTTGTGGGGGTCCGAATTAGTCTTGGTTCGAAGCCTAGATCATGAACGTCGAGTCTCCACCAATCGACGCTATCATACCTTTTAGAAGATCGAGCCTAGTCTACATCAAATGGTATCAGAGACCTTGTTGCCCGTTAGGTATAACTTTGTTTTTTCCTTTAGATTGTTACTGTTTTTGCATTACCTATAGTCCACAAAAAGCCAAAAAAATATACACCGCCACATATTTTCTGTCCTATAGCCTCGTTGTGCCGTGCAATTTCGTCTTTGTGTCGCGTGGTTGAGTTTGTGCCCTAGGTCAAGCTCTAGTTGCTAGTTTTAGATCGTTTTTAGTCTAGTTTATGTTTTTTCCTTTGTTTTTCATCATAATCCATGAACACCTTCAAGTCTTGCTGTGTTTCCTTTATATCAATCAAACTCTAGTCCACGCCAACTAATTTGTTATACTTGTCTTTACTGTTTTCATCAAATCCTTGCTGCCATGACCAATTTTGCGCGCATTGTTCCCGTTTTGTCCTCTAATTCAGAGCCAGTTCATAAAACTGGTCAGTTTTTGCATACGAACTTGGATTTCGACGTTCCATATATCAAAATTGATCAGAAAAAAATTCGGATCCATCCATCTTCGGCTTTGCCGAGGTCAAAGATTTTTATTTTGGTCAAAAACTGGTCACAAGATCCTCTTTTTATGGTCACAAGCTTTTTGTCGATTTTGAGCACGTCTTCTGAAAATTCCACAGGCCACGCCTTTCACTTATTTAAGCTCATATTTTTTATGGTTACTTCTTTTATGCTCCTAAGTGAAGAAAAAATATCAAAAAATAAAAAGAAAAAGTCAAAGAATCCCAAAAAACAACGACATCCCAAAAATAGAGAAAAAAGAGGGGTAAGAGTGGAACAATATCTAGAGGAGCACATAGAGAGCGCCATTTGAGTTGTATTTGCGTGTGCTGATTTCTGCCTTGTTCCTAATCTTATTCCTGCTATTCACATCACCTCATACATCTGGTACTTAGAACGTGAGTAGGCCAGCAACTAAGACAAGTACTTAGGATACTTATTTAGCTTTGCTATTTAGTTACGAATTTTGCTATTCCCTGCTACTATATTGTGCCTGTCCAAGCTTCACTTTCTTCTAACCAAGTATAGGTTCGCCTTGCAACTGTTACACTCAAGCTACAATGGTATCACAGTCAATGACCGATTGCACCGCCTGTTGCTTTGGTAAGAACACTTGTAAGACCGTGGTAAGACGCTTGAGAGTTAAGTGCCTTGTTTTTCCTTGTCCATAACCTAAGTAGTTGGTAGGGATAATACTATTTATGTTGTCTTCTTCTTTCTACTAACCATGTCAGGAAAAGCGGAAGGCAGCGGCAAAGGAAACGGGGACACACCTACAGATTTCAATGACTGTTTCTAAGAATGAGTTTCGTGCCGTTCTTGATGACAAGTTCAATGAGATCCATCAACAAATCACCAACTTAGCCAAGAGGATTGAAGATGTTGAACAATGACATCCTGAACCACGTCATGAAGATGATGATGATGATCTCTCTAAGGAGGATGATGGCGACGCAGAGGCTGAAGCCAAAGCTCAACGACGTGCTGAGGATGCACGTAACCGTAATCGGTTGAACTTTAACCGACGCAGTATGGGAGGTAATAACCAAAGTAATAATGATTCTTTCTCTAAAACCAAGTTTAAGATACCTCCTTTTTCTAATTCTGTTGATCCTGAAGCATATTTAGATTGGGAGATGGTTGTAGATCAAAAATTTAGCTCCCATCAAGACCCTGAAGAATATAGAGTTAGACTTGCTACTAGTGAGTTTACTAGTTTTGCTCTTTTCTGGTGGAATGATATTTGCAATAATGTTAATGCTAATGCTAATGCTCAAATACCTCAAACCTAGACTGTACTTAAACGACGAATGAAATCAAGATTTGTTCCTCCATACTATCAGCGTGATCTGCGATTAAAACTGCAATGTTTAAATAAAGGTAGTAAGACTGTTGAGGAATATTATCAGGAGCTTTTAATTGGTCTTGCACGTAGTAACATACAAGAGGATGAAATAGATAAGTGTTCTAGATTTTTTGAAGGTTTGCGTCGTGAAATACAGAATGTTCTTGACTATAAAGAATGGACTAGATTTTCCCAGTTATATCATTATGCTCTTAAAGCTGAAAGGGAAGTACAGGGACGACAACCTAGGCGTTCCACGAATCCATCCACTCCTTCACGTCCAACCGAGGTGAGTAAATTTTCTGATATGCAGACACCACCAGCGCCGGTAAAGAAGAGTTCTTCTATCACACCTTCTTTTAGTGGATCTGCTACATCTTTCTCTAGCAGCTCTTCTAAAATTGTTTGCCACCGCTGCAAGGGCATGGGACATATTGCTAAAGAATGCCCTAGCAAATGCGCATATATTGCTACTGATGATGGTGGGTATGCTAGTGCTAGTGATGAAGAGAATAAATTTGCACTTGCAACTGAGCTTTATGCAGATAAATTTACGGATAGTGCTGAAGATCCTAATGAGGTAATTGATAGTGTGACATGCACTGCAAACTATCAATTAATCCTTGTTCAACGTGTTTTGAGTACACAAGTTGAGCCAGTAGACAAGCTACAATGCCATAATTTGTTTCAAATGTTTCTCATTGTCAATAATTTCCGTGTTCGTGCTATAATTGATGGAGGGAGCAGCAACAACTTGGTAAGTTCTAAGCTTGTCAAGACCCTTGGTTTATCTACACGTGCTCTTCCACATTCATACCATGTTCAGTGGTTCAACAATAGTGGTAAGGCAAAGGTAACACAATCTGCTCATGTGCATTTTTCTATCGGATCATACCATGATTATGCTGATTTTGATGTTGTGCCTATGCAAGCTTGTTCACTTTTGTTAGGCCACCCTTGGCAATATGATAATAATATTCTACATCATGGTAGGCAAAATAGATATACTTTTATATTTATGGGAAAGACCATCGCTTTACTTCCTTTAACTCCTGTTGAAATTGTGCAATATGAAAAGAAACTTGCTGAAAAGAAAAAGAAAGACCATGATAAAGACTTTAGCAAACCAACAATTGAACCATCAAGTAACATGAAAGAAGTTTTATTTGCTCTTAAATCTGTTCTTGCTGATCATGATGAACCTTGTTATGCTTTAACTTGTACATCGTCTATATGTCCACCTGGTCCTGCTTCTAGTGCTATGCCTCTTGTTGGTACTAACCTTTTGTAGGAGGAGGATGAATTCCCAGCCGAGAAACCACCATGACAGCCGCCTTTGCGAAGGATTAGGTGCCAAGATGAACGTTTTCTTCCGGAGCCATCGTTGCTGTTATCCAATGGAGGAGACGATCTACTTTAGTCGAGGACGACCTCAATTCAAGAAAAGGAGGATGATGAGGACATCACTTCTTCATTACAGACAAGCCAAGGAGAGGAGGAGGTCCAGCATGGGCGTCCAATTCATCTTTTTCATGGTGAAGGCTCAGTCCAACTGAAGTTGGAGCCCATCTCGGGTTCCAGGACCAGTCTGCCTTAAACTGGTCACCCAGGACGCATCCAGACTCTGTTTCCGATGATCCACATATGGTTGGAAAGCTAATTTGATAAGGAAGCCAATCCAAGTTGTCTCACATCAAAATACCTTTGGAATCAATGGAAATCATCAAAACAAGTAAGTGTCCAGAATCTACCAGGGTGCTGCGACACCATCTTTTGGTCCGTTGGACCGTGTATTGTGTTTGGGCCCATTAGGGGGCGCGTCCAGGGGGGTGACGTCCAAGACTATAAATAGCAGCCGTCGCTCTCCTTAGGGTTTGGATTTTGTTTAGTTCTTGGTTTCCTCATGAAATAGACATCGTTTTGCTGCAACTGTACCGCCAAGGCTGCTTGCTGTGAACCAGGGCTCCAGTTCTTGATTTTGTTTGCCTGTGGCGATTCGTCCTTTTGAATAAAGACTTGAACTCCTTCTCGTTATCATAAGCCTCATATTTATTTACAATTTCAGATTGTGTTCATCCCGTTCTTGCTTGTGTTCTCGATTCGCTTGCAGGAAAGCCTTCTCGGCGAGGTCAATCGCGTTCGCGTGGTTGATAACCAATGGAGCAGTGGTGTAACGGTTGTGGGGGTCTGAATCAGTCTTGGTTCGAAGCCTAGATCGTGAACGTCGAGTCGCCACCAATCGGCTCTATCATACCTTTCGGAAGATTGGGCCTAGTCTATATCATATCGTCTATGTCCTCGGCCACGAGCATGCGGTTCATGTATCCTAGCACAATGTCCGAGAACGCCTCTGAATCGTCCGACTACCCCACTGAGGGCAGTGCGATGGACGCATCCCGCGGCGTGGCGACGACGACACACGGTTTGTGCCGGCGAGCGGAACCATAGTAGTAGGTGCGACATTCAGATAGCTATCGCCATCGCCACCTGTGGTCAAAGCAATCCCATCTAGCGCACAATAGCGACTCGTGCCTGGTGATTGTAAGAGGAGGATGGGGATGGCTGAGCTCGTTGTGCCGTTCGCCTAGTGAGGATGAGAAGAGTGAGGAGTTTGAAGAAGAGATATAGGAGGAGGTAGTGTCGGTGGAGGGTGAGAAATGAGTAGATAATCTACCCTATAATACACTAGTTAGAATAAATCTACAGTCACACAATAAATGCCTGTTCCACAGTCATGACCTATACTACATTCACACCTTTGAATACACTAAAAAAAATATAACACCATTAAAACGGATACACCAGATTATCTGTTAGTTATTCTCTCTTGTTACTCGTCAAATCCCACAGCTCATGTAGTGGATCGCCCTCCATCGCCCTCCCGCACGCCCTCACCCCCACGCAGGGCGCAACCTCGGCGACCAGGGATCGAATCCCACTCCAGCCTCGGTAGTTTTTCCCCCCTCTCTGCTCATCTCTTCAGGAAACATGGAGGAAGAAGGCGGTAGCCGGCCAAGCCTACGGGGCCCATGCCTGTCCCTGCGGTTGTAGCAGCGCCGGCCGACCGGCTCGTCCCCACGCTCGGCCGATGGCCTGTGGTCTGCCGAAGCAGCGGCAGCCAGGGGGACAGCCGGTGCCCGTGCCTAGGCCCCTTGGCGCTCTCCTGGCGGCCGGCGGCCGAACGGGGTCGCGGCAGCCTAGATCTGCCACCCGCCGCAGCCGCTGCTGCGTCACTCAATCCGTGCGACGAGGAGATTGGGGCGGAGGACGAGGAGGAGACCCGCTTCCGTGCGGCTGCCGCTGAGTACCGCGCGCTCGTCTTCTACTGCAGCACCACCCTCGCGCTGCTCGGATCCGATCCGCACCTGTCCACCGCTCCGGCACGCCCCGCGCGCCGACGCGTTGCCGATCGATGTGTTACGGTATGCAATGCGTGCCCTCCCAATTCCCACGCTCCATCTCTCTCTGTACGTGTGTTTGGTTCATGCGATGGATCCGATTGATCTGGTTCATGCTGATGGATCCAATTCTCTGTTTCGCATGCTGCAGTCCCGTCACAGGGTCAAACTATTTTAATTTTGTTGCTAGGTTGCTTGCTGTTTTGTAAATTTGCATCGCTGCATGCATGGACACATGAGAATTAATTTGGGTCTGTAACCAAACATTGATCAAGCCAGAAATACAAACAACTATTTTTTAAGCTGAGCACAAACTTGCTGAACAAATGTCTGAATGGTTAATTTTATTCTTCATTTCTTAATTCGATCATATATTGTTTGGTTTAATTTCTTCTATTTTAGAGATGTTGCTGAGGCCGAGACTGAATCCATCAGCCACTGCCCACCGACATCAAGATTGCGCTCCATTGGATATGCCGCCACATGGATGTTGATGCGCTCTTGGCTTCATGGCTGCACACCACTGGGAACTCACCGTGGTCCGGAGGGAGGCCAGCCTCGCCATCGTCATGACCGTCGACCTGTCCCGCCTTGTCCTCGACCTGGTAAGCGATTTCTTAGCCGATGGCAGTGGCGTCGACGAGGACCTGCTTTTCCTTGTAACATATCCTTTCTGTTCTCAATTATAACTGTTTGATACTAGGTAATGCAAATGCCACACTGATCTTATATTGACCTGTTAGTGTAATTCTCACGGCGCTCGAAAAAATTTATCTCAGAATGTCTGGTTATTTCCTGAACATCTGCTTCAGTTTAAGGAACTCTTATGAAATTCTTATGCTCTGAATGGATCCTTAGGCAGAAGTCTAGATAATGTCCATGCTGCTTTCTGCATGCACAGATTGTTTGGGGTTATGGTAGTGAGTCAGTTTGCTAGGAATTACCCTTGTAAATTATGTGTTTTTCTAAGATCCAAGTAAAATGTACACTTGGGCAAAGTTGACTGGCATGTTGCACGAGTGGTACTTTCTGTTTTTGTCCACACATCATGAGTTTTCATTGCACTACCGGCTTAAAGGTATGATTATACTGTTTTCACATGCGGAATTACAAACTGAGCCCCCTAGATATGTTTTAACACTAACTACTAAATCTGAATGAGACTATGCGACATTAACGCAAGGCTGATTATTGGATATAGCTGGATATTCATAACTATTGAGATTTTAAGCTAGAGAGTTTGCAGTGTTGTTCCAGTAATCGATAATTTGTTCTTCCTAGACATGCAGGTTAAAAGAGGAGAGGTGGGGTGCATGGAAATTTCTACTGGAATGCAGCTCTACTAGACATTGGTAAAATGGTTCATGTGCAAATGTTCCCTACTTCTATACTCAATGGTGGGTCTGAAACCGTAAATCTACCTACAATCTCTTTTTGTGGTGATGAACAGAAGACTATACTTTTCACAAACCCCCTAGATATGCATGTGTTTTCCAGATTATATACATGGTTATATACAATTGTGTGAAAGTTGAACTATGGAAAAAAAATATCATCGTTTAGTTGTTTTTATTTGCATCGCTGAAATGAAGCCGTGTTGTTAGCACGGGCACTATACTTATTATATAAGAGCTGACACAGACACCGTAGGATTCAAGATTGTATCAATAATATTGAATTTTTTGCGCTGTTTTTGGAAATATTTTAGGAACTAAACTGAGACTATATTGTTATTTATATGGTGTTGCTTTCTTTTAAGATGTCAACATGGTTTGTCGCCGTTGTATTAGCACGGGTATTATACTAGTAAGAATTAATTAGGGAATAAGTGATTGTGCATGGGACACATGAGCCTCGAGAGTCCGTCCTGTATTTTTTTTGGAGGGCTCGGCTTAGAACGTTTCTGTAAAATGAAATTCTCCTATGTTCTTCCCGCAAGTGATTTCTACGAAACAAAGGATGCTACAATCACTCAATCTATAAGGACGTGAATTCTAAGTTTTTCCTTCTATCCAAATTAAGGGGACTAGGATTGTAAGATGCATAGAAAGACAAGGACAATAGTAGATATTTGTTGATTTCAACTCCAAATTATTGGGTCCAGCGGGAAAAAAAACGCTAATAGTACTAGTATTATATATAAGGTCATGTACAGCCCAAACAGGAACCAAACAAGACACGCATAGCACAAAACTCTACAATCTCTTGCCTCTCCTAGTTCATCGGCCATGAAAGAATAATTTTTTTACTCTCTTGACCATATGCCCTGGACAACGGAATGTTGTACAACCTCGAGTCCTTTGATTATTTTATCGTCTTCTCTCTCAGATACCTTTACTTGCTCCCATTCCATGTCCTCTTGATAGTTTCTCCCCTTACGATGCATAACTCGTCTAGAGCATCTAAGCATGTGTTTGGTTAGGAGTTTGAAGAGGATTGAAACGGGTTGGAATGTGTTGGATTTATTTTAGACGTGTTTGGTTAAAGGGCTGGGTGGGTTGGGTTGAATCCATGGAGGAATATACCTTCCAGATGTGGGTTCATTCAGTACCTCTAGATTAGAGAAATCACTAGTCCATTACGCGCGCCATCGCGCGCGTCGGCAAATCACCTGGTTAAGGCGTAGGTAAAAGACATGTTTAATCTTTGCATGGGAGCTGTCATGCACAAAAACTGAAAGATTGGAGCCTTTTTTATATGGTGCAGGAGACATCTACTACGCATAAACTGGCACAGATAGTTTATGAGAGCTAAATCCAAAACATTTTTTTACTCTATAAAGCGGGTATTCAGGAAACTCCGAGTAATATTGAAGAGTAATAAGGAGCACCCTGTAGGCAAGCTAACAGCGCCACAGCGGAGACTATGAACACAATAGAACTGCCTCTATGTTCGCTAACCTTGATAAGGGTCAAAGAAGAAGACACTGTCATATTGTTGTTTGGTGGACCGGTTGTGCTCTTGCTGAGATCTGTCCAAAACCGCAATTGCACTATCTCTGCACACAATCAAGAACCCATTTGTAAGATACATGGCAGTTCGGCCATAGACAATAAGAGCACAGGAAAAAGGCATGTGAACTACGAACACCTACTTTGGGCGTCATATATTAATTTGCTAAGTATCTATTAACCGCAGAGATACGGCAAGAAAGGTAGGCTATCTTCCACATTCAGAAGCTCGAAATTATTTGATTCTTCTAATATTTGCTTCATCTTGCTCTGTCAAGGCACCAAACATACATAAAACAGGGTATGGGCCTGATATTGCAGATCCTAAGACAGGTATGATTTCTATTTTCTTTTACCTATCTGTCTTCCTTGCTGCAGGTAGCTGCATTTTCCTTAGCAGCCTGGCAACAAAACTACCTGCAGCATGTTACGAACTACAAAAGAGGTGGTCATTAATATGTCTACATCGACAAATGAAATTTCCCTCACACTCCATGATAACTCCAAAATATTTTTCTTTGCCGGCAACAACTGTCGTCATATATGAAAAGTACAGGGCACCGAGCCATTGCAAGGAAATACGGTTGAAAAAGTTCAGCAAAAGATAAATAAGACGAAAAAGGAAAATTGACACACGGCACAATTAGGAGGAAATAAGCAGCATTAGTTGGGAGTCCATGATAACTCAAACTAAATATGTCTACATCCTACCACAGCGAACTATTCTTTGCCAGACTTGTTTGTGTACATAGTTAATGTTTATCACAATTGTTGCACATCTAAGTAAATACTCCCTCCGATAGTCCGATCCCAAATGTAAGTACATTTAACATTCTTCCAAATGCACCAGGAGTCCATGATAACTCTAGTGCACCTCCTAGCTTCATCTTCCATGTCTACCCCTACTTAAAATGCACACTAATCCATGCAACACACTTTCCACTTATCTTAACTATAGCAAAGATAGATGCGCAATATAGTCATTGTACCACTCAACTTAATTCTTATGCCCAAGGCCAACTGGACTCATAATGGGGATTTTAGGGACTAGGGAGCATGCTTTAATTTCCACAATAAGAATACAACTGAAATGGAACTTGCAATTCTGATTCTAAAAAAGGGTAAACATCTGGAATGTTCAGGATAAACAGATATTCTAGTGGATCACAAAATCACACAGACGGCATATCATATCATGCTTCTCAGGTACTGAACTCGAATCAAATTCAAAAGATTTGCACAACAATTATTTACAGATACCAAATTTTGTATAGCACCTCATTAAAGTTACAGTAAAGATAAAGGTGCAATAACATACCGATTCCTTCTTGCTGTTTTGCTTTTCCTCCAAGTCTTTGAGCGCCCGATCCATCCGCTTCCTGCAAAATAGCCAGTCCCACAAGCTCAGCACAACAACATGAAGGCACTGTGAGCTGATGAAACCACAAATGAGGCCAGCTGAAAGCGACTCACAGCTCTGCGGAGATGTACTCGATGCGCTTCTCGACGTTGGCCTTGGCGTCCGCGAGGTCTTGCTTGACCAGGACCGGTCCGATGACCCTGTACACGTCGGCCCCGTCACTGAGCAGCTCCAGCTCCTGCAAGCAAGCAGCCACAGCCGCGAATCGAGTAAGCCACTCACGGCGAAGAAATCGCCAAAACCTTGAGAGTTATTAAGAGGCGAGGAAGCTGTGCGGGGTGCGGTGCGTGCCTTGAGGACAAGCTCGTTCTCGCCGACCTGGATGGTGTACTGCCTGCGGACCTGGTGATTCTTGGCGATGTCTGTGAAAGGAAGGAGCAGCGGAAGTCAGAGGAGAGAGAGGTAGATAGGGTTCGGAGACGGCGGCGAGGGATTGGGGAGAGCGCGTGCCTTTCTGGATCTTGCTGAGGGTGCCCAGAGGTCGAAGACGACGGAGCAGCCTTGAGCCCCCAAGGACGCAGCGGACGGGCCGATGCGTCGGGCGAGCTTGAGGTCCGGGTGCGAGGCGAGGTCGAAGGAGCTGCATCCCGGCCACTTGCGGGGGCAGCGGGGGCCAGCTCGCGGACGTGTGCCACCGTGCCGCCCGTGCACCGGCCATCGGTGGAGGCCATGCAGCCGAACCTAGCGGAGACAGGGAGGGCTGGCGCTGGACCCGCCTGCTCGCCGTAGATCCACCGCCTCCATCGCCTGTGTGAGGTCCACGCTGTGCTCCAGCTTCAGATCGCCCACCGGGAGGTGCTCCGTGAGCTGCCGCTCCAGATCCACTGTCGAGGCTGCTGACGTGACCTCCCCGTCGTCATCGACAGCCACGACGGAGTTTCCTCTGCCACCAGAGCCCTCCGGCGCGTTAGGGCGTCCGCTGGCTGGCGAGGCGGTCGTGGGGACGACCGGCGACGGAGGGGCAAAACCCTAGGTGGCGCGACCCGCTGCCTTGCTTCGCGAGGAGGAAGTGGCGTGGTGGCGGTGGTGATGGTGGACGAGGAGGAGGAGGAGAAGGAGGAGGGAGGCCACGGCCGCGCGGAGGGCCGGCCACCGTCGAGGCCGTCTCACGCCGTCGCCTGAGCCTCTTCGCGAGTGGGGAGCGAGGGAGGGACCGTACAGGAGAGAGGGAGAGGGGAGGGCACGCCGTGGGGTTTTGGGGGGTGGGGGGGGAGGGGGAGAAGGAGGGTGGCCGCAGCAGCGCCGTCCCGGCCGTGCGGTCCGTGCGCCGTCGCCATGGTGGCATGGATGGAGAGAGGGAGAGAGAGAGAGAGAGAGCGCGGAGAGGAGGAGGCTGTCGGGGTCGGCGCGAGAGGGCGAGGGTTTCGTAGCGGGGGCGTGGGACTGTAGCGGTGGATGGAGGCAATCTGCACCGTGGATCACAGAATCCGACGGCCAGACGATTTTGGGGCGACGTGGACGGCCTGAGAGCTGGCTAAAGCTCGCCGGCTTAATGATAGTAAATTTCGATCCAAATGGACATCGCCGCTTCTCATTTCGTGAGCGGGAGTGCAAAGATTGCTTGGGGGCTTCGTTAGCGTGGATGCAAGACAAGGCAATGCGTGCTCAAGCACCTAGCATGGCGGCACAGGTAAGCTCTAGCACCTAGCCACGGTAGCGCGGGGCGAGCTCCTACCCATGGATTTAAATAGCGGGCTATAGCAACGCTATAGCGCCGTTATAGCCTCCGGAGAGAGCTCCTGCTACGCTATTTCTATTTTTTCGCTATGTCATTTATAACCACTGTATTATGCTTTAACGTCGCTAAATTGATTAGCTGTGACTTAAAAATAGTGCTGCTATTTTAACTTTAGCTTTTAGAGTGACAATCTACTTATTATATGTTTATCTTCTGTTGTTAAGTTGATCTTTTAAAAAATTGAACACTTGAGGGTCCGTTTGGTTGGGCTTTTGGCTTTGGCTTTTTGCCCCAAAAGTCAAAAGCCCAACCAAAGGGGCTGCTTTTGGAGGCTATTTTTTCAGAAACAACAGCTTTTCCGTAGTACATTTTTGAAAGCTGGTTTGACCCTGCTTTTGGCTTTTGGCTTTCTGCTTTTCGAAATTGGTGGAATAAAAAGCTCTTCTATAGTTGTTTCAAGAGAGATAAAGATAGAAGGTATATTTTATACTTGTTTAACCAAACAGCTTTTAGCTTTTCTATAGTTCACGGCCCACAACCCACAGCCTACAGCCCACAGTAGCTTTTTCCCACAGCTACAACTCAACCAAACACACCCTGAGTCTCACAAATTGTGCTATAATGCCATATTAAATAATATTCTCTAGACTCTTAAAAGCCTTGAAAACATATTTGTGTTCAGTAATTTTCACGATTCTTGTGTTTTTATGAAATAATTACTTGATTTTTTATGGTTTTCTTAAAAACCGCTATATGTCATAGCTCCGCTATAGCTACGCTATAGCTTTATAGCTTCTGGAAAAAAGATGCCACTATTTGCAATAGCCCGCTATTTTAAACCTTGCTCCTAACCCCAGCCATGGTGGCACAAGGTGAGCTCCCAGCGGTCCTGGAGGAGCTCCTCTGTTGGAGCAGCGCGGGCATGGCCGTAGGGCGAGGCAGTGTTGGGAGGGGCGTCGTTGTTTCGTGCTCTACTGGAGGAGAAAGAACATGTAGGAGTGGCTGACAATGTGGGTTCCACGATGACAGCTAGACCCATGATGACCATCCTTCCCAACCTATTCAACCCCTCATACAAAATAAGAAATTGGAAATAACTCTATCTCTCAAACCAAACACAAAACGGGTCCAACCCAACTGTAAAAATTGAGACAGGTCTAATCCAATCCATATCATCCCACAATCAAACGCATGCTAAAAGTTTCTTCACCCTGTTTATTTGGGCTGGTTTGGCTTATAAGCCATGGCTGAAAGTACCGTTGGCTGGTTTGGTGTGAGAGAAAAATAATGTTCGTTGACTGATAAGCCACAAATACGACCAAACGAACAGGTTGTTTATTAGTGCCTCTTTTGGACATGGATTGAACATGTCCTAAGTAGCTGCTATAACAAATTTAGAGCATATAGTTCGACCTTGTTTTATGAAATTATAATCAAGTAATTCTATGACAACATTTTCTCAAACAGTGCTAAAAGAATCTAATATATAGATGTGTCATTCAACATGAGGGACAAGAGTAGTATTACAAGGTTGTCTTACATGTTCTTATATTCTTAACAAACAATTGCCTCATCTGTACCAAACCAATCAAATGGTCGGTGTCTTGTATTCTTATAGTACCGAAAAAAGATGGAATGCTAGTAGTAATAGTGTGCACATTGACTATTCTACAACTAGCAATAATAGGCACGTTTATATTTAAATGTACAAGCACACATTAACCTTCAATAAATCTGTTGCTCAAGCAAACAAAATGCCACATACTCCATTAAGATTGTAAAATGCCTAGAAAGACAAGGATACTAGTAGATATTTATTGATTTCAACTTCAAATTATGAACAGTAATATTATTATAACTAGTGAGAACAAATCTAGAGCATATATGACGATCTTGGCTTACGAAACCATAATCAAGGAATTTTGTGACAACATTTTCTCAAGCAGCTAAAAGAATCCAATATATGGATATACCACTCAACACGAGTAACAAGTGTATAGTATTACAAGGTAATCATTTTCACGCACTTACAACACGATTGATTGCCACAATGAAACAACTCAAAATAGCAACCCAAAATCTCAAATAAAAATCATTTAAGGCTATACTCAACGAACAAATAACACTTGTAATTATGTTTTAGTGTCCTTAACGACTGTGTAGTATACTAGCTAGCAAGTTTTAAGCCGCTGGAGATGACTTCGGCGCCACCGCCTTGACGGCCTCGAACCTGGGTTCCTTGGCCTGGAACTTCTGCTTGGCGTACACATCCATGTAGTCGCCGAACACGTACTTGGGGTACGCCTCGCCGCCGCCGCTGGTCACCGCCGCCGGCGAGATGGTGGCCTCGTTGGCCGGGTTGTAGAAGGAGGCGATGGAGCGGCGGTTGCCGTCGCGCATGGGCAGCACGCGGTGCCACGCGCTGCGGTACCGCCCGTTGCTGAGCACCTCGATCTGGTCGCCCGTGTTGACGACGATGGCGCCCGCGAGCGGCTGCACGTCGGTCCACTGGCCGTCCTTGAGCACCTCCAGGCCGCCGACCCTGTCGTCCTGGAACAGCAGGATGACGCCGCCGGCGTCGGTGTGTGCGCGCAGGCCCGTGATGAGGTCCGGGCGCGGGCACGGCGGGTAGTGGCTGACCTTGGTGCCGAAGAAAGGCTCGTGCCGGCCGTCGCCGGAGAAGGCGGCCTTGATGCTGCCCCTGTCGAGGCCGAGGTTCTCGTCCATGGCCTCCATGACGCGCTCGCCCAGCTTCCGCAGCTCGGCGCGGTACTCGCGCATGGTCTCCTTGAACGCCGGCGGGTCGGACGGCCACTGGCAGCCGTCGTGGATGTAGAAGATGTCCTCCCAGTCCAGGTCGTCCACGGGCGCCACCTCCTCGCCGCGCCGCTCCGCGTCGACGAGCGCCTCCAGCGTGCGCACCGGCTCCGACGCCCTGAACCCGGCCTCCCGGAGGCGGTAGCTGTCTGAGCACACCTTCTTGACGCGCTCGAGAAGCTCCAGCGGGATGCCGTGGTTCACGAGCTGGAAGAACCCCCACTCCTCGCAGCCATTGGCGATCTGCGCCAGAGTCTCCGACCTCTCGGCGCCGTCCAGCTTGGAGAAGTCGATCACGGGAACCACCATGGCTGATGAATGAAATGAGCAGAAGAGAAAAGAAGACGACGACTATATATGTTCTCGATCTCTGTCCGGATCGGATCGAGAAAGCCTGCTCTGAAGTAGATCTTTAGGTGTTGCAACAACTATATACCTTCAATTCAGTGAAGGCTGGTTTGCATGCAGATCGTTGATCGGATGGCTTGAGGTCGGAGGCCATGGCTGTGGTTTTATAGGGTACCGAGTGTGCAAGTTTGAGCATGTGCCAAACGGGGAGAGACGAAGTTTCTGGGAGGGCAGCTAAGTCGCCAGCGGCACATTTGATTGGCAGTGGCAGCTCATGCTGGATACTGATACTGGACTCGGCAGGGTGGTGTCGTGACTTCTCCTAATGGGGACGATTCTGTCCTTGTCGCTTGTCTGTCGTCTGGTAGGAGTACGACTAGACTCTCCCTACAGGCAAATATAAATATATATATGACCTGACTTGGAAAATGTTGCTCTATAGATGCAGAACTCAGTTTTCTCTGTATTGATACGGTAGATGTTTTTTTTTTCTTTAGAAAAACAACGGACAAGAAAATTGCCAGACATGTATCCATAAAGGACTAGGAGGTCAGGAAAACTACTCCGACAGAGAATTTCCCATTGACATCCATACTTATAATCTCAGTCATCCATTTCTCTTGTGTGATATTCATAAAATTGATGGGTTTTTTTTTCTCATCTACCCCTCGGAGCGAATCACAAGCAAATGAACGGGTATGGCAAATCTAGTGTGCATATGCAAATCTGAGAAAATCCATGTCCTTCGTTAGCAAACACCATTGTCATTATTTTGAAAATATCCTCTTTCTACTACGAGAACACCATATCCCTCAGAAAAAAAAATCGTCACCTATTCTCGGATTGTGGATTGCAAGAAAATTACGCCCTCTATTCTAAATTATAAGACGTTTTGATTTTTCTATGCATCAAAGCATAATAATATTTAAGTGCATAGCAAAAGCCACGAATCTTGAAAAAATAAAACGTCTTATAATTTAGAACGGAGGGAGTACATAGTTCATTCCTCTTTCAATCCAACAAGATTGTACCTATAATGCATATATCCATCACCCAGTTGTCCACTTTATTCCAATGTCTATATTGCTTCTTCACTCGATAAATAAATATGTCATCCAAATGCCGGTGCATTTTCCCATGCTTTCTCATACTCCCATATATTATTGCATCATCCAAGTGGAAAGAAGAATAATGCATATCGATGGTCCTTAAAAGACTTGTCCAAAGATATTACCTAGGTCCTTTATCTACTAAAACTTTCTAAAAAAATCATATCCAGATCTCTAAACTTTTTCAGTTTAGTGCTAAGTCTCCTCATACTCTGTCCCTTATCTCTTCTCTTTGTCCTTCTCAAATCTGAGACAAGGATTTCCTAGAAGGCCTGTATCTCTCTCGCTTTTAATTAGGGTGGGTCTCATGACTCGATTGTGTGAAGGTGAGTCAATGGGAAATGAGAGAGCGCTCAGCATTATCAATAAAAACGGATATATACAAACATAAAATAGATATTTTTTTTTCTTTATTGATTAGGTTCGAACACGGATAATGTCCGATGTGTCAGATATAGATATGAATAGATAGTTGGATACAAGCATTCAACGACATAACCATATTAGATATTCATCTTTGATTATCCAAATTCAGATATAAGGTAGGTTGTTCCAGTAAACCTATTCCAGTCGATCTTACACTCCCAATGACTTGGGCATGCTACATGCAGGAGCGGGCCTACCTTTATTTAAGATCATTCAGTTGAATACTCATTATTTTTTCAATAAATTTAATACATATAGTGTATACATGTATATGTATAAGAAAAAAAAAATAGAGCTAAAATAATAGGATAGTCATGAATTGAGCCAAAACAATAGCCTTCTCTGGTCTCCCATCCATCCTGTCAGCCCAACAATGCAAATGGTCCAACTACTCCAACTCCCCATCCACAGTCCGCTCAGCATACCCCTAGGTGTGTGCGCGACTCCCATCCTCTTAGCGTGACGGTGCATCACTACTTTAGCAGTTTATCCACGTATCCCAATCTCCCCTTCTAACTCCTATTCTTGGGTTCCAAATCCTAGGTCTACTCGAGGCAGTGGCAGATCAGCAGCTCTTCGCTTGGCTAGCCTAGGCGGCTGCCAAGCGAAGCGCCTTCGGATAATGGCTAGTGGTTGTGTGGCTTGTTATGGGGCAACACTTTAGTGGTGAGGGCTACCGTCATGGTTGCACTGAACGAAGTTGTCGGCGACAGCTCTACGCAGTAGTGCGGCACCGGGCCATACCACCGAGAAGTCCAGAGCATGTGATGCTTGCTTAAATATATTCTTGATAGGAATGTTGAGATCAGTCAAGCTTCGGTTTGATTCAAATAGATTGACATATATGAGTCAACATTAATATGGTCAAGCCAATTCATGATTCCTTATATCCTTTTCATTTTGGCTTGACACCCCTAACACTTACTTCAATATCTATCTTCTTACTTCGAGCTTGATCAAATCAATGCATAGTGATTTTCTAAATCTTTATCCATACAAGCAAAACAATGTAGAGACCATCTTATATCCATTATACATTGTCTCCTTTGTCATTTGATCTTTGCTTGGCATTTTCTCACTCATGCATTCTTGACTCATTCTTCAATACTTGATCAAAGCTAATACACTATCAAACTCTTCTTGTTCACACAAAGCAAGCCACCTATATGAGACCGTTTCTTGTTTATCAACTCATGTCTCATTAGCCATTTGTTAAACATGCTTGCTTTACGTGATGTCATGATATCCCATAACATAGAAGTCATTTCATCAACTCCATTCGCATTGTTGTCTTCTGATTGAACTAAATTGTTTCCGTAATCTTCTAACACAACAATATATAACTTTGGCCTTCATTTGAACACAATGTGGGATACCATCACGTTTGCTTTCTTGTTGAACCTTTGATACACTTCTCATTATACAATTTTCAAGTTTATGCTTACTCAATTTTCTATTCACACTTAATAAACTTGTTATACCTTTAATGGTGTTGTCATTTAATCCACCAAAACCCACTAAAGGTTCAGATGCACTTTCAGACAATCTCCGCTAGACAGGACATAGAAAATTTTCCCTTGGGGCATATGCCCCCATGTGCATGCACCATTGGATGCACCATGCACATGGGGGCATGCCCTCAAGGGCAAAAACAACTTTGCCAATGAGACACCCATCCACGTGAAGTGTGGAACTATGGACTACATATTTGGTGATGCAGCCACGGTGTTCCAGAGCTGCAAGATCCTCACGCGACTACCCAGCGTGGTCAAGCAAACACTATCACAGCTCAAGGCCGGGATGCTACTAACAAGACAAGGGGGTTTGTTTCCCAGTTCTGCACGTTGGCCACGGACAACGATCTTCTTCATGCAAACTTCATAGTCAACACATATCTTAGAAGGCCCTAGAAGAAATATTATAGAGTCATTTTCATGTAGTCTTTCATGTCTAATGTCGTTCATCCCGCTGGTTGGCTGCCATGGAGTGGGACTACGCGCCCTTGGACACATTGTAATATGCTGAGTTCAATAACTGTGGCCCTGGCGCTAACATCAGTGGTCGGGTGCACTGGCCAGACATCCACTGCATGCTAGGTCAGTGGCAGAACCATCAACTTTAATTAAGGGGCCCGGGCAAATATGATGACACCTCGTAAGTGTAATAAATATATACATAAGTGTATGTCTCAATAATTTTATCAATGCTTTTACATATGTAGTTAGTTTTCATAACAAAAAACCACAATATTATGATAAAAGATGAGTTTAAAATGAGAAAATGTATTGTGCATTGAAATATTTATGAGGGTATTAAAAATTACAGTTTGGGGGAGGGGGGGGGACGACACCTACTAGCCCTTGGTTCCGCCACTGTGTGCTAGGTGCAGCTGAAGCTACACCAATTTCACCGTGAAGAATTTCATCAATGGAAACAATTGGCTACCTAGCACTAGAGTATCCTTCACTCCAGGCCTTTAGCCTTTTAGCTTGTCTGATCGTCCTATCATAGTCAAGTTGAAAAGTCAATGAACGCAAGAATCAAGTCATGCCATGTAATGTCACGTGGTGTTCTTGCCACGTTTGCATGTGTGTGTGTGTGAGGATGGATGTACTCAACCTTAGTTAGTAACTCATAATATGTTCTTTGTCAAGTATCGTTGTAACTATCCATAGCATCTACACGTGGAAGCATCTCCAATGGAAGCACCGACCAACGTGGCTGCCCCCTACCATGCATGCCAAAACAGTTCTATGATGGTCAATTTTTCGTTACAGTTCAAACCACTTCTATGACGAGTTGCTCGAATTCGTCATGCATGTACCAATGTGACTCGTCGCTTTTGACGAACGAATTTTAGTCAGAAATTCGTCATACAACTAAAATTATGACGAATTTCACATCTTCAGTGACAAAAGTTGTTCGTCATGTATGTGTAGATTTCTACTAGTGCACTGAGCATCAAACAATAGAATATGAGCAATCAAACATGTCCAAATCTAATACTCTTAGTTTCTTATCAATTTAAATTCTAATTGTGAACCAATATTCAATTGCCTTTACATTTACGGATATTTGATTCGTATTTGATTTTTAGTGTCAATCTCAAACATGAAGCTAGAGGAAGACAGTAGAATATTCTGATATGTTGAATCTAGGTCTTTATGTTAATCAATTCCAAAGTAAGCTCGGTACTATGAATATCAGTATATTTTGGCAACCAGAAACTTTTCACTTTTTAGAAAAAAAAAACTAGAAATTAGCATTCTTAAAAAATTATAAAATGATAAATATTTGTTGTTTACAATTCCCCCTCCGGGTGGCTTGTGTGGAACACCGGCGCCAGGCCTCCTCACAACCCCCTTCTCGTAGAAGCATGCATGAGACAACATTGGTCCCAAGAGGGCGGCAAGAGGGCTTCTTCCTTTTCTCCCTCACTACTTTGGTGGGTGGGAGGGGGGACGATGGATCTGGTGGCCTAGTTGCTGGATCCTACATCCCTTATACCGGATCTACAAGAGCTTGGTATCTTCAAGCTAGTTTTGGTGGGCTCGTGAGCAGCGGCTCATGCAGTGGCATGGAGACTACATGTGTGGGGTTGTGGTGGCAGTGTGTGCTATGCGCATGATGGCGCGAGGTGGCTCAATCTCAATATGAGTGTGTGGGTGTGGGATGTGTGTGAGGTGGCAAGGGCACAGTGGCTACGTGTGCGAAAACATAGCACTGTGATTGCAGTGGCACTTAGGCTTGGTTGTCACGCGAGTTGCTGCGATGTGGCCATGCGCAAGTGTCAATGTGGCGTGAAGTTCACGTATGAGGAAGCACGATGGTGTGCCAAGGCGAGGATATGGTGGTGTGGTGTTCCCTACAGTTTTGGTATGGAGCATGGTGATGTTGGGGCGGAGGCCAACAACGTGCAAGAGGTTTTAGGTAGAGTGGTGGCGGCAAGGTGGCGTGTCAGTGATGGTGGTCTGGCGTTTCAAGAGTGGCGCAGTGACACAATAATGTGGTGACTACGTGGTGGCACGTAGTCCCACGTGTGGTAGTGGTGGCTCCACATTGATGGTGGCAAACTCTCTAGTTGTCATAATTTGTCTTGAGGAGGATGAAGGAGTTGGCTTGGACTCGAGGTGTAAGTGTCATCGGTGGGGGAAGGCAACCAAGATGAGAGCATATGTGCAGTGATTGGGACCATGGCTTCTATGTAGCAATTGTTGGGCGACGATATGGTAGGGCCATATGCCATCGGTGTCTGCAAAGTTGGCAAGGAGGGCAGGGCGAGAGAGGTGGACAAGTAGAAATGCTTTGTCAAGGTATATGTGTGGTTTGGCAATGGGCGGTTCCGCATTGTGGTTGGTCGTCTGTACGTAAGGAGGCATTCTAATGGCAAATGGAGACCCGCATGGCATTTCTACTATCCTAGTTGAAGTGGCAGGTGGTTATTTACTTTGGTGTAGGTGAACGAATCTCAAAGGGCCTGAACAACATGTCAGTGGTCAGAGGCAGCCGCTCACATTACGACTTGGCAGCATGCAGCGAGCCATGGCATAGCTCGCTCTACATGGAAGGGGTTAATCTGGTGTGGGACAGCACTCAAACGGAATCGATGATGTGGCAACTACTTCCTCTATCCTAAATTATAAGTCATTTCAACTTTCTTAGAGAGTCAAATCAACTCAAGTTTGACCAAATTTATATAATAAAATAATAACATTTATGATATCAAATAAGTATAATTAGATTTTTCATTAATTATATTTTTTTATAGTAATACCTATTTGATGTCATAAATCTTTGTAATTCTCTCTATAATTTTGGTCAAACTTAAGATGTTTTGACTCTCTAAGTCCAAGAAAGTTGGAATGACTTATAATTTGAAATGGAGGGAGTACATGGCTTGCAGTGGTCTACAACGACTAATCCTACATGACAGTGGCTGACTAGGTGTGAGACATCGCCGGTAACGACGACGCAAGGCAATACTTATGCAAATAAACTTTTTAGAGAAACTTGTGGAAGGATAACTTAAACAACAAAAAAGGCACATTGTCTATATATTTTGTACTTAACTTATTCTAAAAATGAAGTTCTAAAAAATATAGTTGGACAAAATTTTGCTTATAGCATGTAGTGAAGCAAATGGATAGGATGAGTGTTAGGAAATGCACTTTCTACCTCAGGGCTTAAGAATACTCCATTCCGTCAGGGAAAAAAAATGATTTTGAAGGTTGTAGTAATAATAACTGACAATGGTTTGCAAAAGTTATGATATAAGTCGGTGGCAAACTCACTGTTTGAATGTACTTATATGAATAATACACATCTTTTTGTATTTATAGATTATAGATCAAGTAATTATCCAATCCAATATATAACATGTGAAATTACAGGGTCAAAATTAACAGTAGGTACTTTATTTCCTAGACCAATAAATAAATAAATTTCCGTTTGTTCCATGCTTGCATACATGGAGCTAAATGCCAAATATATAAACACTACCAACCACGTTACGTGGAACAAAGATTTGCCCAGGAATTCCATATGATGCATGTTGGACGCACGTGCTGACTGCTGACCGTTGATCGAGTACCGGCAAACCATGACGTACGGCAGATGCATGCTCTGAATTGCTGATGCATCCCTGTTTTGCTCAAGAACAATGTGTGGAACAGTGTTTCGCGTGCCTCAAACTGTTGTCGTCGTCTCTGCAGAAAGACTAGAATTCGGTTCGTCGTTGTGTTGCTTCTAAATTAAATCCTCCATCTTTTATTTGCATTTGCATATCGTACGTACGTCCTCTCTCTCTCTCTCTCTCTCTCTCTCTCTCTCTCTCTCTCTCTCTCTCTCTCTCTGCATGATCTTTCGCATCCAAATCCATCCACGTCACATGCCTTATTAACCCGTTTTCATTGCTTGTTCTTCGATCTGCAGGTGCCACGTGGTCGCCGCTGGCTAATTCCTGTGACTGTACTATACATACATCAATGACCAGTGTAGTCATAAACTAACAGTGACAACTAGCTAACATCCACATGATTTCGTTATACATATATATGTACAGGGAGGTATTGGATTAGCTCACATATATGTCTTATGGTCAGATGACTTGCTCAAAGGTCAAAGCACAGGAGCATGCATATGCATCTTCGTTGGTCCACATTATGACTTCATGCATGGAGAGAGGAGAGAAGAACAGGCAGAGAATTCCAAGCCCACACCTCAAGAAGATAGATTATTTAATGTAGAGGACTAACCCTTGAACAAATATACTATGAAAAAAGAGTAGTGGTCAGAATTATGCTTTGTCAAATATCTAGATGACTTATTTGTGACCAGAAGAGTAATAATTAATCCTCCCTAATCAGTACCTAATTCAACAGGACCATCTATGCAGAAAACTTGATATGATTGAGACATTTGCCAGCCTTTTAATTTCCCTGGTCCTGGTCCTAGCTACTAGTTGGCATTTACAAAACACAGCACAAATTGCTGTGCAGGTTAGCCTTTTCTAGAGCACATGATGTGACGACCTGATGGTGATTTCCAGCAGGGAGGAAAATGCAAATTGCAGCGTGGAAAAGATGGCCGCCATGGTCAAGCTACACTCTAATCAAGGCCAAGCTGAGAAACACAAATTTTGCAGCGTGGAGGAGATGGCACAAATTGAAGATATGTTATTAGATGTATAAATTCAGAAACACATTAATAATATCATTAGATGTACTATTAAGGCCAAACTACACCTAAAGGAGCCAACAAGGAGAAGTAAGTCTTAGGTACAGGCGTTGTTAACTAAAGAAAAAATATTACTTTATCCAGGAAAACTGCATCTTATTTTTCTCAAGAGTTAACCGCAAAAATCTAGTATTTCAAATACGGTCTTCTTTGGCTGCACCTCTAATCTATCCACATCAATCCACGTATATTTAGGCCTCATTCGGTTATCGAGGAACGATGCTCTGAAACGATTCCTAGCCAGAATGGTTCACTAATTTGTATAACCTTCGTTAGCTGGAATGGTTCCCAGGCCATTTCACTCTGACCGAATGAGGCCTTAGATGGTTTGGAATGGAGTGGGGTGATTGAAATGCAGCCAAACAAGCTCTAAGACGTTGTTACATTTCCGGCCGGGATCCAAACAAATTAGACGCTTTGGTACCCTCCGGATCACATGGCCGACCAATAATTCTTATGGTCCCAATTAGCTGCAGCTAGCTGTAGATGGATTATTTGGCGCAGCTGCAGAAAAAAACACAGGAGGAAAGACCGAAAGAAACACTTATAGTCCACAGTGAGGTCTATGACTCTGGATTGAGTGCCGGCCGGAGACAGGTCCAGATTCGCAGGGAGGGCATGTGATGCATGAGGAATCCAATTCTGGCATTGCAACAACCTCTCTCTCGCGTGCGGTTTTGCCCACATTTTTCTTGCAAGAAGAAAAGAAGCCAACGCAAAGAACACCAAGAAACCCACCAGGACTATTCCTATTCGTTTGGGGATATAACACGCAAAGAAGACCGTATTTGAATTAAGAGTCCATGGAATTTTCTTTCTCGGTGACAGTTTGCAAATTGGACTCTTATTGCATTGAGAACCAGCTAGAGAACCTTCTGAGAGGCTATGTTTATTGTTTATGGCCACGATTTAGTGATGGAAATTAGTCCATGTTTTTTTCCAAGGAAGATGACCCAAGACATCTGGACTATGGTCCGAGAATTCAGTGTTGAGGTCTAGGTTAGGTTTAAGAATTAAGATATTCTAATATTATATTATAACTGTTGATATGAAGAACGGAATATGGAAGATGCCAAGACAATTAGGCAATAAATAAGGCGACAGTGACACCACCGGCACTCACTACTCCAGATCTGGACATCACTGCTGGTTCAAAAACCCACTTCACTGTCGGATTTTGAACCGACAGTGGCATACCGGCAGTGATGTTGGGTTGACATCACTATCGGTCCTTAAAAACCGACACTGATCTACAGAAAACAGTGTCGGTTGCTGGATCCACCCGGCAGTGTCTAGTTGAATAACTGTAAGGAAAATGGACCTTAGGCACATTTACTTTGGATTTTGGTGTTTGATGACTAACACAACCAAATTGGACTAATGAATTTGCAAGTGTTTGTTTTGTAGTTCAATAGGGTGCAAGACGTGACTTGGACGAAGGCGACGTGATGATCCGATGATCAACACAATAAGCAAGACCTTAGGCGCACAAGAAAAGACCCAAGATATCAAACAAAGTCCAAGCATGAAGATAGGAACCAAGCCGTTACGCAAGATCGCGAAGAAACGAGCTCGCAGAGGCGACCGGACGCTGGAAGCGCGACCGGACGCTGGACCGGTGGCTCGGCAGACAGGCGACCGGACGCAGGACCGGACGCTGGCGGCAACCGACCGGACATAGGGAAGCAGCGTCCGATCGAGTACATAGAGGTTCCAGGCGCGCGAAACTGCGACCGGACGCTGGTAGCTTCCGATCGGTGGTTCACGGCTGCAACGGTCAGGACAACCAGACGCGTCCGGTCAGGACGATTCAGCGTCCGGTCAGTAGCAGAATTGCGGGAGTTCGACCCCAACGACTACTTTCTCAGTGGGGTTTATAAATACAACCCCCAACCGGCCATTTGAGAAGTGTGGAGCTGAGGAAACATACCAAAGGTGTTGATATACCATTTTAGTGATCTCCATTTGCATAGTGCTTAGTGATTCATCAGGTGATTAGCGTAGGTGCTTTACGAAGTGCTTAGGTTGATTAGACCACCGCTTATGCGCTTGCTTTAGGTTTAGGCCTAGTGTTTAGTGAGGTTTGCATACCTCTTGTTACCCGGTGCTTGCGAGCACCATTGTTGTACATCGAAGGGGCTTGTAGTCTTGCGAGATCACACCAACCACGTTTGTGGTGTGGCCGCCACCGTGTACCGGAGGAAACAAGGCCCGCGGCATTTCGACCGGAAGCTTGATAGTGAAGACGGCGGGGAGCATCCGGGAGAGGATTGCCGGAAGGCACGTCGGAGACCCACTTACACGTGGGGAAGGCCCGAGGCTATCCACAGAGTTACCTGACCGAAAGCTTGGCCCTTGCGAGGGATTCCTTGTGAGGGGCTCCAACAAGGACTAGGGGGAAGCTTGCATGCTTCTTGATACCTCGGTAAAAATACCAGAGTCATCGACGGGAGTTTGCATATCTCTACCTTGCTCTTTAGCTTCCGCATTTACATTCATTGTATTTCTTCTTTTGCGGTAGAGATAGCAACACACTAGCAAAACCATAGTTGCACATCTAGATAGTTATCTATTGCATAGGTTTTTGCTAGGGCTAGAAAAAGAGGCCATAGTTTAGAGTTAGATTTTATAAGTTGCCTAATTCACCCCCCCCCCCCTCTTAGGCGTCACGGTCCCTTCAATTGGTATTAGAGCCGGTTGGCTCAATTTGGACCTTTGGCTTAACCACCATTGAGTCGACGCTATTTAGAGTAGTTGGGATGGATACCGCTAGGCCTCCGTACTTTGACGGCACTAACTTCCCATACTATAAAGCTAGAATGGCTTGCCACCTTGAGGCGGTTGATTTGGGTGTATCGAGAGTCACTCGTGACGGGATGAAAACCATCAAGAATCCCGAAAAACCCACAAAGAGTGATGAAAAAGAAATGTACTTCAATGCTAGAGCTGAAAATTGCTTGTTTGAATCACTTAGTATGGATGTTTTTAACCAAGTATTCACTTTAAATACGACACATAAAATTTGGTTAAAACTTCAAGAGCTCCATGACGGCACAAGCAATATCCGTGAGCAAAAACATTGTCTAGCAAAGCAAAACTATGATTCCTTTACTATGAATGATGATGAGCTTGTTCGTGATATGTATTCTCGTTTGAATCTAATTATCAATGAGCTCCATTCTATAGGATTATTAAAGCTAGATGATACGGACATCGTGAGGAAGATCATCTCCGTGCTACCACAAAAGAAATATGCAAGCATCATCACCATCCTTCACAATATAGAGGACTTGAGCAACATGACCACGGGCATAGCCATTGGCAAGTTAGTGGCATTTGAAATGTCACATAAGATGGGTCAAGAAGAAGCTTCTTCATCAAGCAAAGGCAAAGCTCTCGCTTGTAGCGAGAAAAAGAAGATGAAGGGCAAGCAAGTTGAGACAAGCTCAAGCTCAAGTTCCTCAAGTGAAGACGAAGAAGAAGATGAGGACGATGATGATGATGAAGATTCAAGTGATGATCAATCTTCCTCCTCCACCTCCGATCTTGATGAAGAATCAATCAAAGTGATCAACAAGGTGGAGAAGATGATCCAAAGACTTAATGTCAAGGGTGTGCCCATCCAAATTCAAGATTTTATTTTGACAAATCAAAGAAAAGAGCAAAGAAAGAGAGGATGCTATGGATACGACGAGTTGAGTCACTTTGTGGAAGTTTGTCCAAACAAGCCCACACCCAAGACAAAGAAGAAGGCATGCAAGAACCAAGCCCTCACATCAATAAATCATGGGATGATTCCTCAAGTGAAGAAGAACACCATCATAAGAGGCGAGGCCGCAAGCACTCATCATCAAGGTCTTCACGTGTGTGCCTTATGGCACGAGGTAACGAAACTCTTCCTCTAGTGAGAGTGATAGTGATGATGATATGCCTTCTTATAATGAAATTGTGCAAGAAAATCATAATTATGCTAAAGCTTGCATTAGTCAACAAAAGAAACTCAAAAGTTTAAAAGAAAAACTAGATAGTTCACAAAAAGCATACAAAACCTTGCTTGAACAATATGAAAACTTTGCTAATTTCAATGTTGAACCATCTACTAAAATTGAGAAACTTGAGGCTAATGCAACAACAAATGCATGCACAATCAATGATGAGCAACTCTTAAAGAGAAATGAAAAATTAAAAGAAAAGTTTGCTAGCTCACAAGAAGCGTATAATAGTTTGCTTGCTAAAATGGAAACCATGTACAAACATTATGATGAGCTAACTAATAAAGTTGCTAATCTTGAAGCCGTTAGCACAACCCCCACCAAGGCATCGAAAAAGAAAAGTTCTATCCTTAACATGTCTAAAAAGGATGCCTCTACTTCTTGTAATAATTTATGTTTAGACTCACCTTTGTGCAACCAAGTTTGTGTTGAGAAAGTTGTTGTAGATACATGCACACAAGAGGTTGCAAAGGAGAATGAGCAACTCAAGCAAGAAGTAGCTCGCCTCACCAAGGACTTGACTCAAGTGAAAGGCAAGGTGAAGCAAACCCAACTTCATCAAGATAACACCATTAAGGGAGTGAAGAAGCTTGATGATGGACAAACCGTGGTTTGTTACATGTGCCACAAGGAAGGTCACAAGTCCTATGAGTGCAAGGTGAAAAATGGGGGAGGAGCAAAGAAGAAAGAGAAAAAGCAAACAAGAAAGCTCTCCAACACCTACACCAACAAGGTGGACAAGAAGGCCTCCACACCTTATCTCTTGAAGAAGAAGAAAAATGACAATGTGGTGGCCATCAAGGTGAACAAGCAAGCCAACAATGGGGTCAAACGTTTTTGGGTGCCAAAGGAAATTATTTCAAACATGAAGAGCACCAAGAAGGTTTGGATCCTAAAAGGGAAGTGAGAAGTCCCTCGGACTACAGGAAATTTGGAGACTTGGCAAAGTATGGATGCATTTTATGGGGTGCATCATGATGGTCAAAGTTATTACCAAGTGGGTTAGTGAATATTATGGACCCAAATTCCTCTTCCCATGTTAGGTAACTAAATTCAATTTACTTCAATTGGTTTTTGATTTAATTTTTCCTACGATTGATATCTTTTAGCATCTAGTTACACTTCATGCATATGTTTGCATTTACATGCTTAAATCTTTTGTCATGCATTCAATAGGTATATCATATGGTAGGCTTGCTCGGTTTCATTATCAACCCTTGGAGCAAACCTATATGGTTTAAAATTATTTAGGAGCATGGCACATAGCTTGCTTTACAATTATTTAACTAATATGTGCCAAAGTCCAAATTGTAGATAATCTCTCCCAAATATCAACTTTAAGTGGTATTTTGATACTTAAATCAATGTGCACAAATTTTACAAGTATTCAACATTTGTGTGCACAAATTTAGGGGGAGCTTAATCTACAAGTTGGATGCTTTGAGACTAACACCTTTTCAAGCTTATCTTGTGTGTAGTAGTCTCATTGCAAGGAAAATAGAGTCCCCGAAGGAAAGCATTATACTTAAATTGGTAGAAATCAAATTGATTTTCACATATTGTATTTCTAAACCGATATCACCATGTTGATCTCTTTTTGATATTTATTTGCTTTCTCCATGCATTATATGATTAATCTCTCTTGTGCAATAAATTGCTAATTACGCATATGCTTTGCTTTTTATCATATGTATGCATAATTTTAGGGGGAGCTTAGTCTATATAATGTGATAGTCAAGTTTTGTGACCTATTCCATGCTAATCAAATCCTTCTTTTGGTTCGCAAAGTTTGACCCTCCCTTGTGCTACTAATGTATTCCTTTTTGGGTGTTTGATGCCAAAGGGGGAGAATTTGAAGGACCAAAGACAAGCATTTAGTTACAAATAGTAATGGTCCAAGAAAGGGAGGAAAGTGAATTATGGATTAGTCTAAGTAATGGGAGATTTTTTTTAGAAAGCTAGGCTTTAATTCATAATATCACATGGGGACATTTGCAAAGGCAAGACAAGCTTTTAAGTAAAGTTTTAATTGGTATCTGTCAATTAGTATCATATAACCTTGCCCTTTGCATTGCATCCTAGCAAGTAGGTAGTTTTTAATCTTCAAAAATTTTATTATTTGCTTGCTTTGGTCGTGTTGTCATCAATCGCCAAAAAGGGGGAGATTGTAAGGAAAATGGACCCTAGGCCCATTTACTTTGGATTTTGGTGTGACTAACACAACCAAATTGGACTAATGAATTTGCAAGTGTTTGTTTTGTAGTTCAATAGGGTGCAAGACGTGACTTGGACGAAGGCGACGTGATGATCCGATGATCAACACCATAAGCAAGACCTTAGGAGCACAAGAAAAGACCTAAGATATCAAGCAAAGTCCAAGCATGAAGATAGGAACCAAGCCGTTACTCAAGATCGCGAAGAAACGAGCTCGCAGAGGCGACCGAATGCTGGACCGGACGCTGGAAGTGTGACCAGACGCTAGACCGGTGGCTCGGCAGACAGGCGACCGGACGCAGGACTGGATGCTGGCGGCAACCAACCGGACGCAGGGAAGCAGTGTCCGATCGAGTACAGAGAGGTTCCATGCGCGCGAAACTATGACCGGATGCGTCCGGTGGCAGGCGACCGGACGCTGGTAGTGTCTGATCGGTGGTTCACGGCTGCAATGGTTGGGACGACCGGACGCATTCGGTCAGGATGATTCAGCGTCCAGTCAGTAGCAGAATTGCAGGAGTTCGACCCCAATGGCTACTTTCTCAGTGGGGCTTATAAATACAACCCCCAACCGGCCATTTGAGAAGTGTGGAGCTGAGAAAACATACCAAGGGTGTTGATTCACCATTTTAGTGATCTCCATTTGCATAGTGCTTAGTGATTCATCAGGTGATTAGCGTAGGTGCTTTGCGAAGTGCTTAGGTTGATTAGACCACCGCTTATGCGCTTGCTCTAGGTTTAGACCTAGTGTTTAGTGAGGTTTGCATACCTCTTGCTACCCGATGCTTGCGAGCACCATTGTTGTACATCGGAGGGGCTTGTAGTCTTGGGAGATCACACCAACTGTGTTTGTGGTGTGGCCGCCACCGTGTACCGGAGGGAACAAGGCCCGCGGCATTTCAGCCAGAAGCTTGATAGTGAAGACGGCGGGGAGCATCCGGGAGAGGCTTGTCGAAAGACATATCGGAGACCCACTTGCACGTGGGGAAGGCCCAAGGCTATCCACAGAGTTACCCGACCGGGAGCTTGGCCCTTGCGAGGGATTCCTTGTGAGGGGCTCCAACGAGGACTAGGGGGAAGCTTGCGCGCTTCTTGATACCTCGGTAAAAATACCGGAGTCATCGACGGGAGTTTGCATATCTCTACCTTGCTCTTTAGCTTTCGCATTTACATTCATTGTATTTCTCCTTTTGTGGTAGAGATAGCAACACACTAGCAAAACCATAGTTGCACATCTAGATAGTTTGTCTATTGCATAGGTTTTTGCTAGGGCTAGAAAAAGAGGCCATAGTTTAGAGTTAGATTTTATAAGTTGCCTAATTCACCCCCCCCCTCTTAGGCGTCACGGTCCCTTCAACAACTCTGCCGGTTTGTAGTTCCAACTAACAGTGATGGTTGCTTCAAGAGTGTCAGTTCTTGGCTCAAGCCAGCAGTGTTGAGCAAGCCTACACTGTCGGTTCATGGATCAAACCAGCAGTGTTGTCGTAAATATCAGTGTCGGTTGGTGAATCGAATCAGCAGTGTCGTTGTAAATATAAGTGTCAGTTCATGGATCAAATCGGCAGTGTTGTAGTCAATATCAGTGTTGGTTCCTGGCTCAAGCCAGCAGTGTTGAGGAAGCCTACATTGTCGGTTGATGGATCAAACCGGCACTGCCGGTTTGTTGCTAACCGGCGATGATGGCCCGTTCGTATATTATTGTTTTATAATTTATTTTAATTTATATTTTTTCATGGGATCGGGTTTCACTTTATATACGCTACGTAGACGACAGGTCCATCAATATTAAACATTACAAATGTTATGGTTACAATTCAAATGTTCTTATCCAGATCTCGATCCCTCAAAATAAAAAAGAAATATTCTCGGACTTCTTACAATAATCTGACGAGCCGCTCTAGGCCATAGTGGTCCTTGTACTTCACGGATTATGCAATGGAAAATACTCCATCTTTTTCCAATACCTCGGCTAAGATGAATTTTGTCAGCTCCGATTGTTGTGCGACGATCTCCATCTCTAGCAGCCTTTCGTGCTTAAATTTCTTGCGCTATCGTTCAAAAAGATGATATCCAAAGAGGAATAGTAAATCATTTTGTTGAATTATTAATAGACATAAATGAAATGGGGATTATACACACCAACTTATCGGCTTCTTTTGATTTCCCGCCGATGTAGCGAAGCATTGCCCACATTACATAAAACCCACGTTCATTGTTTCCCGCCGGCTGTGATAGGTACTTCCCCTCTATTTCGACAACCTTGAATGGGACCGGTTTCCCACTGATATGACTTCTTTGGACACTGAGCAACATTAAAAGGAGAAACATTAGAAAGCGGGTATGTGTGATTAGAAAATAATACGTTATTAGGATCGCTTTCTAATTCAGCACTGACACCAGTTCATCCAGATGATGAAATAGTTTTTTCTTCGAGTCCCACACCTCGAGTAGATTTTTGGCAAGATTAACACAAATGAAGACGAAATGGTTGCTGCAATCATAGAATCCTAATTATCGAATAATCTTAATGAAAAAAGAAGCATAAAATTAAAAGCCGAGAACATATACTCGCAGTTGTAGGCTAGAAGTATGTGGGTTTTCTTCTTCATCGTGAATTCATCGAAAACAGCAATCAATCTCTGTTTCAGGTCTTCCACATCACATCCATAGAGGCCTAGACATGTCCTCTCATTGACTCGCATGGGGTCCAAGAAGCCTATGTAATCCCATTTGCTTTTTAGAATGCAAAATTTTGCTATACACCTACATAAAATCATGGGAAGTGCTCAAAAGTTAACAATTTGTGTCTCAAGAGAGTAGTTAATTGTAATATCGTGCATGTAGGGTACTTACATAGTCCACAGCGTCAACAGTTGAACATCGAGATCATGTTTCTGGTATAGCTGGAACAAGCACTCCCACTCGACATCGAACTTCTCTTCTTCAGGATAATTGAAAACATGTGGCGAATGGATAATAACCTCAAAAGTAAAGTTGTCCATCTCTATTGCTTGAGCCATGTAATATTCATGTAAATGGCTCATATATGTTGTCAGATTTTTAAACTCATGATCGAAAACCAAAAAATTGCCCCTTACATACTTCATTGCTAGTGTTGCCGTTCCCTGTACATCATAATAGATGGTTGCGGCCTTTTCCATGGTTAATCCTAGGTTGTCTTCGACGTACTTCTGTATGTTCCTTAAATCTTTATTGTGTATTTCTTCGTCTCTGGTTGTAGCGTATTTATTCTATGTTTGCCTTTCGAATTCGGACTTCAACATAAACGAAGGCAGTGAGGCACAGAGATTGAAGAAACTAATACAATCTTCCTTCTTGATGTGTGCCGTAAATTTTTCTTCCATCAAGGAGGTAACGCTGCCACTGAACGACCTTTTTGTTTTCTGTTGGTCCACTTTGGGAGCATTAGCGACTGAATCCAAGGACCTTTTCTACGACTGCGAGGATGTCCTTGATCTTGTTTTGGGCTGAGGTGGAGGAGGAGGATGACGACGAGAATTCTATTTTCCCGGCGCTGATGAAGATGGAGTCGGACAACGAGGAGGAGGAGGAGGAGGAGGAGGAGTCTCTTTTCTCGGGGCTAATGAAGATGGAGTCGAACGAGGAGGAATAGAAGGAGACCTCTGTCTTCTCAGGGGTGATGGCTCTGGATGAGGAGGGGAGTGATCTCTGTTGGGAGATGGTGAGTTATCATCGTGGGTGAGCGAAGACTCGCAGTCGTCCTCATCATCAGAGGACAATTGGTGGTCAAGCTTAATGAAGCGCTTATGTCAGGCCACTTGAGAGCCCTTGTTATGACCAAGTTTCGGCCTATCTTCTGCTATGGGGTACTCAATGGGTATCTTGTTATACTTCTTATCAAGTATTCTGTCAATGGTGATGTGAGCGTATCCCAATGGAATTGGGCGGCCATTAATTGTCATGTCTCCCACAGGCCAGGCCTGGCCGAGCGCCACCTTGTCCTTTGTCCATTCCTGACAGATGTACAACCTAAAATTGACAGGTTCAGTGATGTCATCCATCGGATGAGGCACATTCGCCTCTTCTTCATCGAGCGGGGTCGATCTGCAACTGCTGCGACCCCTAAACTGTGGGCTAAAGGCATTAGGAGTAGGGTTTTGTGGTACTGCTGACCCCTTGGATAGCAAAATTTGCTCGACTCGTGCTTCAATGGTCACCTCAATCCATGCTTCCATTATGTCTTCCATCTCTTTTAGTCTCCTCAAATACTCTGCCTCATGTTCCTCTCTACCCCTCGAGCGGCTCTGGTAAATGTTAGATTCTTACGGGAATGCTAGTTTCCAAGGAACAACACCGGTTCCTCTAGTGCAACTAGGGTGCTCCTTGGTTCTGAGTGCTTGGGTGAGCACGTCTTTCTCCCTATTATAAGTGCGAGTCCCTTGCCTCACCTCCTCAGTTACCTGGGAGATCCTCTGGATGAGTTCGCTCATGGGTAGATTTGAGGAGCTAAAGCTCCCATCCTTGGCGTGCCATACATTCCTCCCCATATAGTATATTACCGATCTAGGCTTCCAATCGGTGGTCTCAACCTGAACGTCTTCCTCAGCAAGGCGATCCATCTTTTGAAGTTCTGCTTCAAATTCTAGCATCTTTTTGGCGTAGCCACGAGAGCCAAGATGATGAGGATTCATCACTTTCTGTGAATTCTCCTTATTCTTCCTGCTCAGTTCTAAGTACTCCTCGGATAACCTATATTCCTTGAAAGCCTGCCAGAAGTCCTTCTGCTTGCTAAACTGTCCACCATCAAAATCTGGCTCTTTATTTTGGAGGACAAAATTCTTGTACAATATCCCCTTGAAATTCTTGAAGCATGTTCCCATGATTTCTTTTGCTTTTTCTTGACTAACTCCCTATCATACTCGGCTGGGAAAGTGAAATACTCTTGGATCTTGACATCCCATATGTAATCCTTCTTGCTTTAGGGAACCCTCCACCGGTCATCATCTTTCCCAATCCACTTTCTGTACTTAATCGGGATGAAGTCCCTAACAAGTAACTCGAGGATAGTCTTGTATTTGGTCAAAGCTATAGGCGGTGAGAGTGGATCCTCGAATTCATCGAACTCAGTAATGTGCCAGTGTGCATTCCCACCAACAGGAATCTTTGACACGTCTCGCTTGGATCTGGCCTTCCTGCTACCCGAACCCTCTGGCTCCTCAGCGGCGGAGGCTCCTACTAGAGACACCAAGTAAGGTATGACCCTCCCAATTGATTAGCGTGTGTGGCTACATAGTGACATGATACCAAAGTTACCTGGCCATCTTGGTCATTTTGACCCAGATCGAGCAGGCCAAACGGGGTCCATGGCTGCTCGTTCTCACCGACCTGATTGACACCGTCACCATTTGTCGGATCATGCGGCTCTCCCGTCCCAGCGATATCAGCCGCTTCTTGTTGCCGATCAGTTCTTCAGCGACGGAGTAACAGGCGACGATGAGTCATGGCTGTGACACGATCGTGGTTAGTTTTGGCCACAGACAACTACTAATAGCATATGTTCATATATATATATATATAATATGTTTAATGCAAAGTCTAATAATAAGTCCACATACAACAAAGTCAAATAATAGCATATGTTCACCTAGAACAAATTTATTGTTTGATTGACCACATACAACAAAGTCCACCTACTCTTCTCCAAAACTAAGCCTACATCAACTTCCAAATAAGAAAAGCAATGACCATAGCCATAAATAAAAGCATGACATCTTTCCAAGACTAAGGAGCAATTCTCCTAATCTTCACATCTCCGGCGGGTGGCTTCTCTTCGATCTCCAGTGCCAGCGGATGGCCATGGTTTGCATTCATTGAACCATAGTAGGCCAGTTGCCCATGGTTTGCAAGGTAGGCCGGATGACTATAGTAGGCCCTCAAAGCTTCATTTTCTGTGTTGTATTTTTGTGCAAATTACCAGGGTAGCGATTGACTTGAGCATAGCAATCTTCCCAGGTTTGATAAATCCCAGGCATGTGACCAACATGCACTACATACCATGCCATGGTTGCCTATACATTTAAGTAAATTAGGTTGTCATTAAAACATGATTCTTATATAATTTAATATATTTACGAATAACACACGACCATTGCATAGATAGGAGTGTTTGGAAAATAGCTATTCACGTGCCTTAGTAATAGTTGTTAGATGTAGGAAAGATATAAAGAATATTTTTTATTCATTAAAAATCAAATGATGATTTAGAGAACCAGTTTAATACTTTTGGATATACTCCTAGAGATGTCTAAGAGTCTTCAGTCTCACTATAAATCCCCCAACCATCGGCGCGAGGTTCTTTCACAAGTATCAGTGCAGGTAAGCATCTTTCAAAATTAGTGATACTTTGATCTGAAACTTACATGATTGGTAGGGGCAAATATGCATCTCATACTATCCCAGGAAAGTGACATGCAAAAACTCATAATAAGATAGGATTGTTGGAAAATATTCCCAGTTTAATGCACAAGGCTACATAACTATGTATTACTTGTAATCTTGCATAAGTTAATAATTATGCATCTTTATGCTGATAGCATGGAGAAGATGGTTTCACAGAGAAAACATAAGTTTGTTTCATAGAGAAAATGCAAGTACTTCGAAAACAAACTACCATTAACGTTCAAAGAGCAATTTCTGTCAAGTATAATGAGTCCCTGCTATGTTTATCTTGGTAACCAAAAATAAAATTATGCTTTTGTTCTTATCAGTATACTGATGAATAGAGCTGAGCAACATGCTACTAAGTAACAATGTACTACTTACTAGAAATGCGTCCAGAAACACAAAGAAACAGATAGCACACACTGTGTGGCAAACCTAGGTTCTAGCACTCACAGCTGCATGATCAAACCATATGATAGCACACACTGTATGATCAAACTGATTCAAGTAAGCAGTTGTGGGACATTTCATCAGACATATAGCGGGCAGTGAGCCACGCACTCACCGTGGGGGTGGGAAAGCAGCTGTCTGCGTGCTCCTGAAGGCCTCGGTGGTGCTCTAGACGGCGTAGTGCTCCGGATGGCGTGGTGCTCCAGCTTGGCATGGACGGCGCAGTGCTCTGGCTTGGGTCGGTGCTCCAGCGTGCGGCGGTGCTCCAGCCTAGGGCGGTCCTCCGATGTGGGGCGGTGCTCCGGCGTGGGGCGGTGGATGGCGTGGGGCGGTGCTCCGGTGCGGGGTGGTGCTCCGGCGGCGTGGGGGGAGGGGTTGGCACGGGGTTGAAATGAATTGGGATAATTTCAACCCGTGCCACTTTTATAGCAGTAGCTCATCACTGCCGGTTCTTCTTGTAAACCGACAGTGATGGGAACATCACTGCCGGGTCACTCCCCAAACCGGCAGTGATGTTCTGTAGCAGTTAGGTGTTAAGTTAGGTGTTAAGTAGGATAAGTTTTCATTTTCTTTCGAACTCCTCCTACTGGCGCAACGGTTAAGACCCCTCAACTTTGCCCCCGAGACCCTTGTTCGAGTCCTAGGCGGGTCAAATTTTTTTGTTCTATTTTATAAATTATTAATTTATTTTGAGAAATAGCTCATCACTGTCGGTTTTGCTTGTAAACCAACAGTGATGGTGTACATCACTATCGGGTCATCCCCCAAACTGGTAGTGATGTTGTGTAGCGGTTAGGTTTAACTTAGGTGTTAAGTAGGATAAGTTTCCATTATCTTTCGAACTCCTCCTACTGACGCAACGGTTAAGGCCCCTCAACTTAGCCCCCGAGACCCATGTTCGAGTCCCAGGTAGCCCAATTTTTTTGGTTTAATTTTATAATCTATTAAGCGGTCTAAAGGTCACAAATATAAAATAAATGTGTTGCATCCCTGAATCGAACCGAAGCCTACAAGTTCCAGAGCAGCGGACAAACCATTGAGCTATCGCCTGATTTCTGAATGTTTGAAGGAATTTATTCCTTTGAGTGATTATCTATCCCTGCTTTGCGCGTAGGCCCTTCAACTCCCCGACCACGCTGGTTGCGTGGTTCCCATGAAGAGCCGCTGTTTTAATTACCAAATGCTGGTCCATTGGCTGCTCGCGCCGGTCCCTAAACGCAGGCGCGCTCCCAACGTAGGCGCAATGGTAGTTCAATGGCGTTTCCCAATGCAGGCACGCTCTGTTTCCGAGGGGAGAGCCCTTTAGTTCCCCACGAAGAGACGTTGCGTTTACACGTCCATTGGCTGCTCGCGCCGGTTCCCAAACGCAGGCGCGCTCAACGCAGGCGCAATGGCGGTTCAATGCCGTTTCCCAACGCAGGCGCGCGCTCCGTTTCTGAGGGGGTGCGAGTTATTGCACTGTGATCAGTTCCACACCGACACGCCTATATAAGCCAGGCCCCCATGCACACAGTCAGCCGCCACACCACCGCACGTCAAGAAAGCCAAGCACCGTCCTTCCTACACACACCTCGCCCTGGCCCTTGACATACCCGCTGCCACGCACAATGCCTCGCCGCTTGAAGACAACATGGGCGAAGCTCAACCCATCGTCCTCACGTCGCCCCCCGACTCCACCAACGTCGTCGTCCGAATCGAACCTCGAGGTGAACCTCAAGGATGATCTGGACCGAGAGACCGCATCAGAGGAGGAACCAAAACCTCTTCTGGTGGAGGAGGCCGTCTTCAATTCGTTGGAGACGGCTCAGAAGGAGGAGGAGGACCAGCACCTCCATGCCATCGCATAGAAGGAGATCGACAACTGCATCCTAAAGCGCATCGTCGAGATCTCCAAGGAGGATGAGCGCCGCCGTGAGGAGGAGGAGCGCCGCCACCAGGAGGAGACCGAGCGGCGTCTTGCGATGGATGCAGAACGACGGCGCCGACGAAGGGCTGAGCGAAAGAAGCGCGAAGAGGAGCAGCGCCGTCGGCAGCCGGGGGACGACGCATGCGGCAGCACCGGCAGTAATTAGTAGCACTACTGATTAATCAATGCCTTTATATAGGGCGTTGTAATAATTTACTGGTGCTGAAAAAACCATGTCGTCGAATCCTTTGTTTGATCATCATCACCTGAATTGGGTTGATACTTTGCATTGCATGACCTCTCGTTTTATCTGCTTACATATTGGATGTTGCATTTTGTATGACCTTGTTTTGCTTACCTCGTTTTGCTCTTCTAGATAATACCGTGTTGCAGCATGTCTATCATCTGTTACATCACTGTCGGGCCATTCTTTAAACCGGCGGTGATTTCCATGTAGTGGTTACAGAATAAGTAACTTATCTTTTTCACTTATTTCGAATACCTCCTACTGGCTCAACGGTTAAGACCCCGCAACTTAGCCCCCGATACCCGTGTTCGAATCCAGGGCGGCTCAATTTTTTTTGTTTAATTTTACAATTTATTAAGCGGTCTAAAGGTCAAAAAGATAAAATAAATAAACCATGGCACACATCCTATACTAGCACAGCGGTTAAGTGTTTGAACTCTGTGCCGAGACCCGAGCTCAAACCCGAGGGCTGGCATAATTTTTTTTAATTTTTTATATATCACTGCTGATTTTCAAAATAAACCGACAGTGATAACAGGCATCACTATCGGTTTCCTCTCATCACTGTCGGTTTCCTCTCATCACTGTCGGTTAAAAAAAATCTTTCATATACTGAATAAATAGAAGCATATGTATTTCTATGTCAAAATAGCTTGAATTTTTTTTGGCAAGCGTGTACACCTAAATTAAGATCCCACACAGGATCTTAGGTTTTTCTAATTATTTTTTATTAATTATATTAATCTGTGTGCTGAATGAGACAAAAGAGGGTGAATTTCATCTTGGACCTAATAGATTTTTTCATCCACCTCCATAAAATTTTTATCCCTAGGGCACATTAGAGCCTGTGTAAAAGTTTGGCACCATTCCGGATCCTTTCGTGGGTAGACTCAGTTCAACCTATAATTAAACGGTCTCGTCGCGCGAAAATTCAATTAAACCTCAGAAAGTAGCAAACCTTCTCTAGAAAATCCCAAACTTGGTGTTTCCTTCACACGTGGCACGTGCAAGCCTAAGAAAAAGTTTGAGACCAATACGACACTGAAATACCTATGAACCATAGAAATCTTGATAACCTATGTGTATAGTTATGGTTCGATAAAAAGGCACATGTACCTCTGTGAAGCATGTATACTCCGCCTATGTCGATATGGCTTGAAATTTTTTTGGCAAGCATGTATACCTAAATTAAGACCCCATACAGGACCTTAGGTTTTTCTGTTTATTTTTTTATTTATTATATTTTTCTCTGTGCCAAATGATACAAAAGAGGGTGAATTTAATCTTGGACCCAATAGATTTTTTTCATCCACCTCCACAAAATTCTTATCCCTAGGGCACATTAGAGCCTGTGTAAAAGTTTGGCACCATTCTGGATCTTTTCGTGGGTAGACTCAGTTCAACCTATAATTAAACGGTCTCGTCGCGTGAAAATTCAATTAAACCTCAAAAAGTAGCAAACATTCTCCGAAAAATCCCAAACTTGGTGTTTCCTTCACACGTGGCACGTGCAAGCCTAAGAAAAAGTTTGAGACCAATACGACACCAGAATTCCTATGAACCACATAAACCTTGATAACCTATGTGTATAGTCATGATTCGATGAAAGGGCACATGTACCTCTGTGAAGTATGTATACTCCGCCTATGTCGACATGGCTTGAAATTTTTTTGGCAAGCATGTACACCCAAATTAAGACCCCACACAGGATCTTAGGTTTTTCTGTTCATTTTTTTATTTATTATATTTTTCTCTGTGCCAAATAATACAAAAGAGGGTAAATTTTATCTTGTACCCAATAGATTTTTTCATCCACCTCCACAAAATTCTTATCCCTAGGGCACATTAGAGCCTGTGTAAAAGTTTGGCACCATTCCGGATCTTTTAGTGGGTTGACTCAGTTCAACCTATAATTAAACAGTGTCGTCGCGCGGAAATTCAATTAAGCCTCAGAAAGTAGCAAACCATCTTCGGAAAATCCTAAACTTTGTGTTTCCTTCACACGTGGCATGTGCAAGCTTGAGAATAAGTTTGAGACAAATACGACACTAGAATGTTACATGAATTACTTGCATGACAATAATTAAACACACAAAGTCGTACATATTAAAATTAGAACCCAATTAAACTACGACCTTGAAAACCTAGCTAAATAAACATTAATTACTATCGGAATCACTGCCGGGATCGATCGGGCATGCACACTAACATGCCTATGTAGCCATATATGGTAATTGATGTCACGGATTATGTATCCGCTTGTATCGATGAAGTCCAATGCCCGTATGAGTGCACTCTCTCATGCCTCACAATACCGAAAGAATGGTCGGTCATAGATGTAACCTACTGAACGACCACTGCCCCTGTTAGTAATCCTTATGCAGTACTAGCGTCCATCTATAGTGAGCTAGCCGAGGTTTCCATTGCAGAAGTCCCAACCGTACCCGAGTTGCTCCATAGCTTGGTCTAGAATGGCCTACAAGCCACATGCAGCATAGGTAAGGTCCTGTAGTGCAATCTGCATGCGGAGAAAAAGAAAAAAATTAGAGAATATTATTACAATAATAAACAACAAATAACCACGACTCAGGTATAAGTGACCATTTTACCACATCCGCATGGTTGGAGCTCGCAAACCATTCGCTTGCTTGCGGGACGGGGATATCACCAGCATTCAAAGCAAATGCCTTGAAGTGCGAGAAATTAGGCACATCATTGCAAATACGTCGAAGTGCCTCTAAATAGATGCGCACAGCAGTTAATTGGGCGCTTATCATGTTCAGACTCTGTATTCCGGTCCCGTGGATATGGTTCTAATGATTTGAACCCCTCATAGGGATAAAAAAACTGAGTTCACACATCCATAGCCGACCACTTGCATTAGATGTCGTGTTCTCGACGATGTCCGAGATAAAGAACCAGCTAAGTGTTGTTCGCAGCCAATCTATTGGGGATATAGTCTGCGACATATATGCATGCAACAATGATATTAAACTAATTACAGTTATTTGTTAGCATCAAAAAACAAAAGATGTTGGAAAATATTTCATACAATAGCTGGAACAGAGAACCATGGAATGGCCACATTAGGAGTGAATGGCTCATCGCCAGGGTGGAAACCTGGTTCTTATGGTGGGGGAGGTCCGTTGTTCATACCACCTGATCGATAAAATGCAAAAAAAAATATGAACATAAAATATATGCACAAAAATTCTTCCAAGTAAAATATGGCAACATAATTAAATATAGATCGAATACAAGGAATAAGAATATATATAAATGTAGAATGCAAAGAAACATGAATATAAATATAGATCAAATGAATATAGATAGAATATTGGAGAAGACAACATATCAATACCATTGAAAAATACAGGAACTATGACCAAATCACGTAGAGAGAGAGTGGATGTCTTAAGGAGTGAGAGTGAAAAGTGAGAAATGAGACTAAGAGAGTTCGTGGGTGGGTGGGATCGATGTATGTGGCCGGCAGTTTGTTTTATATAGGGGGTATGGACATCATTGCCGGTTTTTAAATAGAACCTACAGTGAAGGTGGATATCACTGTCGGTTTTTAAATAGAACCGACAACGAAGGTGACTATCACTGTCGGTTTCTACATAGAACCGACAGTGAAGGTGCATATATGTAAAGAATATATTTATTTAGATACTACAGTGGGAAAGTTTTAACAACAATGATATATTTATTTAGATAGTAATGAAATACATCAAAAAATTACAAAAAATTACAAATAAGATGCATATACGATAACAAAGAACTTACACTAAAATTCCATATATGATAACAAAGACCTATTTGCGTACAGGTCAATGTTACCATCAATGTGTATCAACACATTATAATTTAACCACCTCAGTAGCATTCTTCTAGCACCAACTAGGGTCAAACAACAGCACTGAGGTGGTCTACGAGCTATACCAGTTGGAGATGACAAGGTGGCATCAATGAATCCATGCCTCTGCTGTACATGGCCTTTTTCTCGGTACAGTCCAGAGCACATCGGATTCAGCTCGGTACCGCACCGATGAACCAATGCCGCTCCGGGACGGGAAATTGCCCAGAGCACACCAGGTCTCTCTGGACATACAGTCCAGAGCGCACCACAGTGGATGGCTCTGTGAACCTCGTGGCATCTCCAATCTTTGGCGTTGCTCTATCTTCAGTAGCATTCTTCTAGTACCTCATGTGTGCACCATTTTGGTGGACTACGATGCATAATGATATCTGTGGTTTGTTGTGAGAGGAAAACATTGTATCATGGCTGATAAGGCCTGGCTGAAACCAACATGAATGGAGAGGCTAGCTCCTGGCCGAGGGACATTTTATAGGGGCTAGCAGTCGTGGTACATTTTTATTTCTGAACTAAAGTTGTCGGGGTAGGTGGGAGCAGTGTTCCAATGGTTGTGGTCATGGGAGCACTGTTGGCATGTGAGGAGCATCTACACATCACTGTCGGTTTTAGTTTAAAAACCAACAGTGAATTGGACCTTTTGTGTCGATTTGAGCAACCAACTGTGATAGAAGATATCACTACCGGTTTTGAACCCAAAACCGGCAGTGAAGGGCCCTACGGCCAACTTTAGGTAAAAAATATAAAAAAACAGTGTCGGTTTGGAGCCTGCCATCACAGCCTTTTGTAAAAAATATAAAAAAGTTTGGCCCGCCTGGGATTAGAGAGCGGGTCCAGAGTACAGAGTGCGCGGCCTTAACCACTGAGCTAGAATAGGGAGTTCACTTAGTTTGCTTTTCTTTATTTATTTATTTATTAATAGAAATAATGCAGTTAGTTTATATTCTAAAATAACACAAAATTTTGTGTCTTGATTATTTAATTCTATGATAATGAATTAATGGTCTATAATTATTAAATAATAATGTTTGTGAACATCATCTTAATATTTGATTACATAGTCAATAATTAAATTGTAGAGATGCGCACAAAATATAAATTAAATATTCAGTGTGAATTACTGATACAACGTCTGCATAATGATTACATAGTTAACAATAATCTAACTATCTTTAGGTGCATCAACAATGAGGGACTCATTGTCATCAATTCGTACGTAAGCAGGTTCGTCACCCTCTTGAAGGATAGGTAGGGGTACGTTCGCCCCGAATGGAGGTATTTCCTGATAGCCCCTGTAGTCTTCTTCGTCCGTCACTCCATCGACACCGACAATCTTCCTTTTTCCTTCTAGGACTACTTTTAGCCTTCCTTTTATCTTATTGTCCCTTATATGGAAGACTTGCATAACATCTCTTGCAAGGACGAAGGGGTCGTCTCTGTATGCGGTAGTGAGATCAACGGTAGTGAACCCTTCGCTGTCAGTGTTGATTTCCTCGAGCCGGGCCCACTAGCAGCGAAAAAGAGCTGCCTTCAACGGACCGTAGGCTAGCTCCCATATCTCCTCTATGAAACCATAGTATGTCACCTGCATGTTGCCATTTTCATCGTGAGCATCAAAACAAACACCACAATTTTGGTATATGCTCTTTCCATCTTGCTTTTTTGTGTAAAATGTGAATCCATTGATCTCATACCCTTGGTACTTAAGATATGTACTCGAAGGTCCCTTGGCTAAGGCATCCAGTTGATTACCCAACTTTATTCCAAGCAAGCGACGTCGCAACTAGCTGACAAATTCCTCCTTGTGTTTTTATCCAGCCAAGCCTGTGACTTGCTCGGATACAGAGTTTGCAGCGATTGCCTGTGCTCGTCAATGTATCGCATCACACCCTTGGCTTGCTGGAGAACAGCGAACTGTGCCTGTCTGAAAGAAATAAGGTCATCTACTGTAATAGATTTCTCCCCAACCGTTTCTTTGCCACGTAGTCTTCCCTCGTGACGAGATTATGGAACTCCGACCCTTTTGATGTCCAGATAATATGTGCAGAACTCAATGGCCTCCTCCGTTGACCATCCTTCAACCATGCCCCCTTTTAGCCTGAATATGTTCCTAACATACCTTCTGAAAACTTTCATCAATCTTTCGAAAGGGAACATCTGATGCAGGTACATTGGGCCAAGGGCTCTAATTTGGTCAATAAGATGATTGAGCAGATGCAATGAGATATCAAAGTAAGTCAGCAGGAAATGCATCTCAAGCCTAACATGAGTTTCGGCTATGTTCCGCTACAGCTGCTCTAGCGTGGACACATCAATGACCTTTTTTGAGATCGCGTTGAAGAACGAGCAAAGCTTTATGATTGTGGCGCGGACCTTTGGGGGGAGGATACCACACAGGGCAACAGGGAGTAGATGAGTCATAATGACATGACAGTCATGGGCCTTCATAGGGCCATAGTTGAACTTGAGTTCTCTCATGTTCACTAGCCTCTTCGGGTTCGCGCAGTAGCCTATCGGGACTTTGAGTTCATTGAAGAAAGAAATAAGCGCATGCTTTTCTTCCTTCTTCAATGTCCAAGATGCAACCGGAAGTTCGAACTAGCCATTCTCTAGCTCCACGGGATGCAGCTCCTTCCTGATTCCCAAGTGTTGCATGTCCAAGCGTGTGGCTAGTGAATCCTTCGATGTCCCCCCAGTGTCCATCAAGGTGTTAAGAGTGTTAGCGCACACATTTTTAGTGATGTGCATGGGATCAAGACAGTGGCATACACTCAGAAATGGCCAGTAAGGTAGTTTCTAGAAATTGATTTTTTCTTCCAAACGCTCCCATCAGGCGCTGCTACTACATTGTCCCCCTTCCCAAGGACAACCTCCAGTATGTTGAGTTATCGAAGTATCGTAGGCCCGTCTTGATATTTTGGAGCTAAGCGTTTCTCAATAGTACCGTTTAAATCTTTTATATTCCTATGGTAAGGGTGATCCTTAGGTAGGAACCTACGGTGTCCCATATAAACTATCTTTGAGTTATTTGGTAGATTTACCGCATCAGTGTCGTCCAAGCACTCGACACATCCAGTATAGCCTTTTGTTTTCTCTCTGGATAATGAACCTTGACCTGGCAGGTCGGTGATTGTAGCGATAAGTACTCCCTTGATCATGACATGTTCCTTTTTGTACTCGTCCTAAACATCCGACACACCCTTTTCAAACATCTCCACTAGTTCATTGATCACTGGTTCTAGAAACACATCGATGTCATTCCCAGGCTGTCTTGGCCCTTGGATCAGTAGTGGCATCTGGATGTACGACCGCTTCATACAGACCCAAGGTGGAAGGTTGTATATACAGAGCGTCACTAGCCAGGTGCTATGATTGCTTCTAACCTGGTCGAAAGGATTCATCACATCTGTGCTCAAAGCAAACCAAAGGTGCCTTACCTCTCCACCGATGTCCTTATAGAACATAGTATTGACAGTCCTCTAGTTATGCCCATCGGTGGGGTGCCTCATCATTGTATCTTTCTTACGCTCTTCGCCATGCCAGCGCAACAGCTTGGCTAACTTTGCACATGCAAACAGCCTATGCACTCGGGGAGCTATAGGGAAATACCAAACCACCTTTATAGGACCTCCTCTGGTCTTGGTACCCTCATCTGATGGCCCTTCCTTATACCGTGGAGTTTCACACTTGGGGCACTTGTCCAAGTCTTTGTATTTTTCTCCATGGTACAATATGCAATCATTGGAACATGCGTGGATTTTTTCAACCTCGAGGCCGATGGGGCAGATCATTTGCTTGGCCAAGTATGTCTTTTCTGGCAACTCATTTTTTTCTGGGAGCATTTTCCTTATTATAGCTAACAACTGATCGAAGCCTTTATCGCTCAATCCGTTTGTCGATTTGAACTCTAACAGCATGATGTCGGCTTCCAGTTTGCTTATTGGACAATTCCTATACAATGGTGTTTTGCCATCTTATCTCATTTTCTCTAGCTTTCTCAGCTGTCTTTCACTAAGACATCCGATCTCTATATTACGTAGCAGCTGAGAAATGCCATCGTTATCCTCGGTATCATCAGCTAGCGTGTTCCTAAACACATTATTAACTGTGGCCATAGGTTCCGTGTTGACACTGGGTTCCTCGTCAGCGTCGTGGATGGCTACGTCAGGCATGTCCACATCATCATCATTTTCCCGTAGAACATTCACACCAACCTCGCCATGCATAGTCCATATCGTATAGTTTGGCATGAACCCCCTGGTAATCAAGTGTGATCGTATAGACTCAATTTGACGAAAGTTCTTATGATTCTTGTAATCTTTGCATGGGCAGAAGACAGGGTTCCCATTCCCAGCATGGCCTTTGGCATCGGTGATAAACTGGCTAACGCCATGCATGTACCGCTTGTCCGTTTGGGACAGATGCATCCACTCTCGATCCATCTCTGCATAAAAAAATACTGAGACAGTAATTACAAAGAATTAATAAGAAATCAAGCTTCATAAACAACAATTGTAGCTCGAAAGTACCATTTTTGGAAAACATTATTGTACACTAATTATTGAAAAATTGAAATTGGTAGCCCCGGCCCTGTAAATTAAAAATCATAGTAAAAAACAATTATTGCACAATATTGAAGAACAACTATTCTACTTTACTTCTAAGAACTAAATATAGCATCACATACTAACAATGATGATCTTGACCACCATGGAATAATTAGCTAGGAATTTAAATGTGTTCATAGACACCAACCTTTTGGATGATGGATTCACCACAATTTGAGCCTTGCACAAATGTCCAATTGGAAAAGTGCTCTCTAGAATGGAGAAAGAACTAGAATGAGAATCAAGCAATGTAGCCATCAAAACGAAGCTAATTAAGCAACAAAATCAAAGGAGTGGATGTTTGTTACTAACCTTAAAGCAAAAAGATCAAGCCATTCTTCAAAATCCAAGCACTAGCTTCATGGTGAAGAGCAGCCGCAACAATGGAGGGAAGGGCCTAAAAGCGCGCCTCTGTTCTCGGGATGGAAGAGGGAAGAAAGAAGAGGACGGCTGCAGCCTTTTTATGCAGTAGGCTTATCACCATCGGCTCTTGGCTAGAACCGACAGTGATAGAGCACAATCACTGCCGGTTTGTGGCTTGAACTGGCAGTGATGAGTGCCCGCCAAAAAACTACCGATTCAAACCACAAACCGGCAGTGATGTGGTCCTTCACTGCCGGTTTTAGCCCAGCCCCAATCATTTTTTCATTTTCAAGCTCATAATCGGCAGTGAAAGTACATCACTGCCGGTTCTCACAAATCCGGCAGTGATGATGCCGACAGTGATGTGCAAATCTGGCGTAGTGACTGAACAAGAAGAAACTAGGGTTGACAGCGTGGAAGATTTTGGAAATTGGATTGCACAGATGAATGGCCCAAAAAATTGATTTTTTTGGAAGCATATGCTATATAATGTATAAAAACACTCAAGCATGGGCTAGACAGACACTAACATAAAAACGATATCCAACAAGTTGCATTATTATTGGTTTATAATGTGTCGATCGATTCTCATATAAAATATATGTTATTCTCTTCTTTCCAAATTTGTTTTGCTATTTTTTATATATAGTTTTTAACTTTTTATTATATCTAGACATAGCGTGTACGTATCTAGCTGTATAACAAAAACTATGTACAAAAACTCAAAGGACTTATAATTTGAATCGGATGGAGTATAAAAGATGTTGTTTACTTGTTTTGCTACGTGGAGAATGTCCTGCTCCACAAAGAAGGGATTGAGACTCAAAGAAATCATTAGGTCTAAGTTTCAGCTAAATCATAAAGAGACCTTAATTATCCAAAGTTGCCAACATGCCTTTTGTTGTGAGATTATTTTTCAAAAAAAAAGTTGTGTTCATTTAATAATTAACAATGTTCGTCCAAATAGTAGTTAGCTCATTTAAATACCATATATATAAATGTTACACGATGATACATTGTTTCTGTTTAATTAGTGCTATATCCTGCATGATTAAACATTCTTTTTTTAACTATTTCACCCCCAATAAATGGCTAAACAAGAGACGATCGAGAAAACAAGCCAATGCAATGAAAACACCAAGAAAAGAAACCCACCACCAGGACTATTCCTATTCGTTCATTCAGATATATAACACGCAAACAAAGTATTCTCGGCAAAGGTTTGCAAATTCCATGCATGGACTCTTATTGAGAGGTAGCTAGCGAACCTTCTGAGAGGCCATGCATGTTTAATTACGGCCACATTTTGTGATGGAAATTAGGCACGAGATCGAATTGAAGGTTTTCCAAGGAAGATGACCCAAGGCATCAGGAATATGGTCCGAGAATTCACTTGCGGTCAATTAGGCAAGTATGAATAACAGAATATGGAAGATGCTGCACCAAGACGTCAGGAAGATGCCACACATTTAGGCAAATAAGGCGACAGTGACACACCACAGGACACCGAAGAAGAAACTAGCTAGGGTTGAAGGTGTGGATGATCTTGAACATTGGATTGCACGGATGAATAATGCAATGGCTGAAAATCCAATTTTTTTACCATAAATAAAAGTATAAGACACTCAAGCCTGGGCTAGACTGACCCTAACACAAGAGAGTGATATCCAACAAGTTGCATTATTGTTGGTTTCTAATAATGCACCGATCGATGCTTGTATTAAATACAACCCCCCCCCCCCCCCCCCCCCCCCCCCCCCCCCCGCCCTCCTCGTAGATATACACTAGGTCGAGATATATGGTAAAAACCATGTATCTAAAAAGGTCAAAATAACTTATTTAGAATGAGGGAGCATCTAATATAAAAGATGTTGTTTACTTGTTTTTGGTACATAGCATGTCCATAAAGAAAGGATTGAGATTCAAAGAAATCTTTAGGTTCAAGTTTCAGCTAAACCATAAAGAGGCCTTAATTATCCTAAGTTGCCAACATGCACTTAGTTGTGAGATGAAGTGGGAGATTACTTTTAAAAAAAAATTGTTTCGTTCATTTAACAACAATGTTTGTCTAAATGCGTGTTTAGCCTATTTGAATGTTACACGGTGATACGTTATCAGTGCTTTATTCTATACAAAGCAGCCCTTATTTGAAGGTTCCACCATACTAATGGCGCTAAACAGAGGATGGTCGACCGTTTAGCGTTTAATAAAGAGATATTACTCCAACAGATAAGCTTGAAGATATATGTAGTAGCGCTTATTAGACCGCTTAATAAAGAGATATTACTCCAACAAATAAGCTTGAAGATAGATGTAGTAGATTTTGCAACGTGATCTGCTTTTTGTTTCTCTGATTATCTTTTGTGTGTTGTCATCATCTTCCCTGCTGGCTAGTTAATTAGCTCTTTGCATTGCCAGCCCTCTCCCTCTATGAACGAACTCACGAAGCAGGACAGGAACCATCGTTCATGCCTGTCTTGACCGAGTCAAAGCTTTGCTGGCAATGACTGAATGCTTGATGTTACTGTAGCTCGTCGCCTTGACAGGGACATCCTCTGGCATATCCGGAATTTGGAATTAGGGTCGCAAAGAACAAGTTGCCATCACAAGCATCCAGCGGCTCTGCCGATGCCCAAGAAGCTTCATCACACCTTGGCTAGAGGTAGCCATGGCAGGACAGGTATTGCTTGTGTTGACCGAAGCTTCCTCCTCAGCCATGGCAGTAGGTTGAGGCGTTGAGCTTGCTCACTATATATACGGCGCCATCCATGCCGAGCTCTCCATCTCAAGTCATCAGCTCCAAGCTAGCTAGCCTTCACTCAAGCATCACAAAACCCTACTAGCTAGTGCTCCCTACAGCACCTGCGTACATACAACACTTCACAGCAATCTATCTACTCGACCGTCGTCTTCAATTCCCAAGGCATAATTAACAATGGTGGTTCCCGTGATCGACTTCTCCAAGCTGGACGGCGCCGAGAGGGCGGAGACCCTGGCGCAGATCGCCAATGGCTGCGAGGAGTGGGGGTTCTTCCAGCTCGTGAACCACGGCATCCCGCTGGAGCTTCTGGAGCGCGTCAAGAAGGTGTGCTCCGACTGCTACCGCCTCCGGGAGGCTGGGTTCAGGGCGTCGGAGCCGGTGCGCACGCTGGAGGCGCTCGTCGACGCGGAGCGGCGCGGCGAGGAGGTGGAGCCCGTGGACGACCTGGACTGGGAGGACATCTTCTACATCCACGACGGCTGCCAGTGGCCGTCCGACCCGCCGGCGTTCAAGGAGACCATGCGCGAGTACCGCGCCGAGCTGCGGAAGCTCGCCGAGCGCGTCATGGAGGCCATGGACGAGAACCTCGGCCTCGGCAGGGGCACCATCAAGGCTGCCTTCTCCGGCGACGGCCGGCACGAGCCCTTCTTCGGCACCAAGGTCAGCCACTACCCGCCGTGCCCGCGCCCGGACCTCATCACGGGCCTGCGCGCGCACACCGACGCCGGCGGCGTCATCCTGCTGTTCCAGGACGACAGGGTCGGCGGCCTGGAGGTGCTCAAGGACGGCCAGTGGACCGATGTGCAGCCGCTCGCGGGCGCCATCGTCGTCAACACCGGCGACCAGATCGAGGTGCTCAGTAACGGCCGCTACCGCAGCGCGTGGCACCGCGTGCTGCCCATGCGCGACGGCAACCGCCGCTCCATCGCCTCCTTCTACAACCCGGCCAACGAGGCCACCATCTCGCCGGCGGCGGTGGCCAGCGGCGGGGAGGCGTACCCGAAGTACGTGTTCGGCGACTACATGAACGTGTATGCCAAGCAGAAGTTCCAGGCCAAGGAGCCCAGGTTTGAAGCCGTCAAGGCGGCGGCGCCAAAGTCATCTCCAGCGGCATAAATAAAAAAAGGGACTAATTATTAAATATAGTATAAATAATTATAATTTATTTGTTAAATATAATTCATTTGTTGGATATAACAGCTGGAGAAATAATAATATATAAGTATACTAAGTACGGGTTAGCATTTCAGGTTTTTCACTGTGTTTAACTTTAGTGGCATGGTATGATGCTATATTGTTGTAGCAATAAGTTTGTCAAGCTTTAATCCAATAGAAAAGATATAAGGTTTGTTAAGTCTTTGGTGTAGAGTTTGCACATGCACACCCAAGTATTGGGTTTTTTCATGCACTTAATTAATGTGATAGTGATTATATGTAAAAGTTGTACCATCATTGTTCAAATGCAATAAAGAGTTGTTTGTTAAGACTCCATGTGCACTGTTCCTTCGTCGGATTATCCAAGAGGCCGTAGCACCAAAATGTGACTTCATGTCCTTACGCGTAAAATAGATCCAGCTCCTCTATTCAGCACCCAGATAGAAGCGCTTCTCCTTGAATTCGCGTTTGGTGTGACTCTTTTGACTCTGGTGTCGAAATTGCGAGCAGAGACGGATGGAGTCGGAGCGGCACCAACAGCGCCAAATGTGACCCCCTCTATCCACGTCAATCTATATCTACTTATTTCATTGGTAATTGTCATCTTACGTCCGTGGAAAAATGTGTGGTGGAAGCGACTTTTTCCGTGCAAACATGAAAATCAACTCGGTATAATTTTAAGCTTAGCGTATCCATAATGCATCCACGATTCCACATATGTAGTCATATGTCAAAGTTGGGATGCACACTCAACGTAGAAAAGTTTATACTAAAATGACGAATCTCATGTGCACTAGAAGACAAAATTCTTGTGATTTAGTCTTTTAATTCACACGTACCTAAAATTCACCATTTTCATATGAATTTGTCAGAAGTGAGTTTGCATCCTAGCTTTCTTTACATTGAGTAGTGATGGAAATATATCTTTTTAAGTTGGTTTCGACATTTTCAGAGAAGATGTAGCTTCCAGCTCATATTTCTCCGGATCTTCAGCCATCTATCAATCTTAGATATCTGCATATGGAGAAGGAAGAAGAAGCGTCATTCATTTTTCTAGTGCATTCATACTAAGAGAGGTATCTCTTTGCCGTTACATACGAGGATGACTGGATGAGCAGCGAGGTTACTTTTAGAGTGGAGTGGAGCAGCTTCTAAGCGATGATGGCATGGGCCACCATGTCAACTCTTCATGGACCACCATTTGTGCATGTCCAACTCATTCCGTGTGGCAACGGTGACACAGCCTTTTGCCACTTGCGGCGACAAGACGAGCACAAGCAGGCGCTGGGCAGCCACTCACATGCGCACACATCTCACTCTCCCTCTCGTGGATGCTGCTAGCGAAAAAAGGCCTGCATTTGGGTCCACAGGATGCTGCTAGCAAAGAGAGTTTTATCCATATTCACCTACTAACTTTGATGAGCACTTTGAGTATAAATGTTTCTAGTACAACTTAAACCATGAGAAAATTTGTTTACAAGACCAATAATGTGTCATAGGCGTGGGCATGGGTGTGTGAGTTGGAGTTTGTCTCGGGGGTGTTTCTAGGAGTGTGCCTCGTGCTTCTCCTTTGTTTTTTTTTTTCTTTTTCTTTTCTTTTATTTAAATAAAATGACACGTAGCTCTCTTGGCGTCGTTTGAGAAAAAAAAAGGACAAGCATGGATAGATAACAAAAGGTCACAATGTATGTAGATAGATAATCTTGTCAATAAATGAATAGTAAGTGAAGGGACCATCTATATATCCACTCAAATATTATCATCCTCAAATATGTCCATGTCACTTTTATAGCCGTGCATTAATTACAATTTTAAACTCAAGAGTCCAGATCCATCTGTCTCTCATTATATTGTTTCCATACTGAAAAAGTAGAGCAAAAATGACAAGATTTTATTCGATTTTCTAGGACATTTATTTTTATTTACCTGTAACATCTAATTTCTCTTCTGGGGTAACTTTTTGTTGGGCTAATTAAGATAAAACAAATTTGACATGTTTATGCTAATAAGGAAAGTATGGTGGACGAAATAAATACCATTGCTCAAAAAATAAATGTAGTTTGAGCATCTCTATTGTCCCCTCTTGGATAAAAAAAAGATTGTTCCCTCCCAAATGGAATATATCAGCTATCGGAAGGACTAGTGTCCAATCAAAAGAATCAATACCTTCTCATTTCTTTATTTAAAAAAATCGACCTCATCTTCTTCCTATCACATCACAAAAGATAGAATCAGTGATAATCCTGTCTACTGCTTATAAAACGAATCGAGTAATTCGGCATATTTCAGTATCAAACCTAGTCTCAAAAACCAAGTAATTTACCCTCTCAAACAATACAATTCTAGCATGCATAGTACCAAGTCAAACTGATTCCCGGAAAAAAAAAAAGGAACCAAGTCAAACCATTTTCAAATTGAGTAAATTTACATAAACATGTAGCAATGTTTATGATGCCAAATAAATGTTATTAGATCCTTGAGGAAGTATGTATACATAATTTGTGTTGTAAATATTGATATTTTTTAATAATTATAGTAAGGCTTTTATATTAAAAATAAGAACAGAATAAAAGTATAGCACAGTTAATCTTTTTTTCAGACGGAAGTAGAATCTAGCGGATCGGATAGGATCATAGGACCAGGTAAAACTAGCCTGTGTTGACTGTAAATAAAAGCTAGCTAGAGCTCTGGGGACCAATAGTGCATGATGCATCGATTTGGCGGCTGGGCTGGTGCCACTGGACACTGGTTCGTTGCACGAAAATTCAGGAAGCGTAAAATTGTTTAAGCCTGTTCGATTGGCTGGTTCGTATCGTTGCTGGTTCGTGAAAAAGTACTGCTGGCTGGTTTGTGTGAGAGAAAAATACTGTTCCGACTGAAAATTTACGATCGTTTACGACAAGCCACAGCCAAACAAACAGGCTGAAGCTTGTGAAATTGCACGGTAATTCGTCCTCGTCCTCCGCTATTCCGCTCCGGTGAGTGTTCGGCGGCCATGGCCGTGGCGCTGAGGAGCACACCAGGCAAATGGCCATGCCGGTCAGCATGCATGCAGACGGGTGCCGGCTTTCTCGCAATTTCGCCCAAAAAAAAAAGATGGGTGGATCGATCGAATATATGTATGATTAAAATCCTCAGATCCGAATATTTAGGATGAGTACTTTTGAATGCAGGGATTGATTTGCACTCGAACTAATTTCACCGGCTTTTGGTTTTAGATTCACTAGAATCGTGCACGTGTTTTAGGGGAGGAGAGAATCAGTAGCGAGCACAGCACATACGTCTGTCACGCGAACAAAGGCAGGGCCGCCCCCTGTGCAGTGGTCCACTCTGGGCGGGGTTTTCTCCGGCGATCCTCGGCCGGGCGCAGGCTACGTACATGGCGGCGGAGGGCGCCGGCGGCCGGGGAGGACGAGCCGCGCGGTACCCGCCTCTGTCGGCGCTCGTCGTCTCCGCCATCGCCGCCTCCTCCGCCGTCATCGTCCTCGCCGTCGTCCACTCGGTACGGTGACTGACAAGATTATTACATTTCGCCGTCGTCCTTAAGTGTTTCTTGCGTTGCCGTGGTGGCTGACAGCGGTGGCCGGCGGGCGGTTTGTTTGTTTCATGGGCGCAGGCGTACGACGACGCGGTGTCGCGGACGCGGACGCTGCTGGGCCACAACCTGGAGCCGACGCCGTGGCACCCGTTCCCGCACGCCAAGGGCCGCCCCCCGGCGCGCGCCGCGCTGCGGTGCGCGCCCTCCATCGCCTGTCTGCCACCTCTCTCGCGGCCTCGTCCGCCACCGGAGCCAGCGAACGCGTCGTCGTCGTCGCGCGGTAACAACAACAACAACAACAACAAACAGTGCCCGGCCTACTTCGCGGCGATCCACCGGGACCTGGCGCCGTGGCGCGGGGCGGGGCGGGGCGTGACGCGCGCGCTGCTGGACGCGGCGCGGCAGAGCGCGTCCATGCGCGTCACCATCACCGGCGGAGGCCGCCGGCTGCACGTCGACCTCTACTACGCGTGCGTGCAGAGTCGCGCGCTCTTCACGGTGTGGAGCCTGCTGCAGCTGATGCAGCGGTACCCCGGGCGCGTCCCCGACGTCGACCTCATGTTCGACTGCATGGACCGCCCCGCCATCAACCGCACCGAGCACGGCGGCGACGCCGCGCCCCCGCCGCCGCCGCTCTTCCGCTACTGCACCACCAGGGACCACTTCGACATCCCCTTCCCTGATTGGTCCTTCTGGGGCTGGTAAGGGATGCATCATTCGCATATATATGTTAAGATTTTTTATATTTATATAATACTGTCAAGATTTTTTAATCAATGAATGAAGTGTCAAGAAGATTGATGGACATATGTAACGCAGGCCGGAGACGAACATCGAGCCATGGAACAGGGAGTTCAAGAGCATCAAGTCCGGCGCTCGGGCGACGAGATGGGCGGACAGGGTGCCGACGGCGTACTGGAAGGGGAACCCGGACGTGGCGTCGCCGCTGCGGGTGGCGCTGCTGGGGTGCAACGACACGGCGCTCTGGCGCGCCGAGATCATGCGGCAGAACTGGGACGACGAGGCCAAGTCGGGGTACCAGCACTCGAGGCTCTCCTCGCAGTGCACGCACCGGTACAAGATCTACGCGGAGGGGTTCGCGTGGTCGGTCAGCCTCAAGTACATCCTGTCGTGCGGATCCATGGCGCTGCTGATCGAGCCGCGGTACCAGGACTTCTTCAGCCGGGGCCTGGAGCCCCGGGTGAACTACTGGCCGGTGACGGAGATGGGCATGTGCGAGTCCATCAGGGACGCCGTCGACTGGGGCAACGCCAACCCCGGCGAGGCCGAGCGCGTCGGCCGGCGCGGCCAGCGGCTCGTGCAGGGCCTCCGCATGCACGCCGTCTACGACTACATGCTGCACCTGCTCACCGAGTACGCAAGCCTCATGAACTTCCGCCCCGTGGCGCCGCCGTCGCCTGACGCGCACGAGGCGTGCGAGGCGTCGCTGCTCTGCCTCGCCGACGACAAGCAGCGCAGGTTCCTCGAGGCGTCCAGGGCGGAGCCCGCGGCCGACGAACCCTGCGTGCTGCCGCCGCCGCCGGCGGCGGCGTGATCGAGCGCTTGAGCTAGGTGGAATGCTGAAACAGCAGCTCGTGTAGGAGCAGTTGCGTCTCTACCTCTCGGCTCTCTAGGATTTATTTATATGGAATAGAAGACTCAAAAAGAAGACAGAGCACAACGAATTGTGGTCACGACAGTTGCAGGATTGAATGATGATTGTAGTTGTAGGGACACAAGTTCGTGCGAAAGCATGTCCAGATTTGAGGCCAATTGCAATTGCATTGAATTTTTTGTTTCCAAGCCCTCTGAAGTTACTAGTTGTATTGTGTATCTTGCGTCTGGTTTCGCCACTACGTCACCTTATAGCAAAGGATTATGAATACAACTTAGAGCCTCATTCAAATAGGTGGGTTAATCTTCTTCTATTAGTTTCAACCTAGAAAATAGATGGTTCCTATGTCCATTAATTAGTATGCCAACTAAACAAAATGCTAAGAGCAAGGTTAATAATACAGTCGACCGCTGGCTAAAAGGATCCTTGCATTCTACCTCTCAACCCACTCATATAGTAGCTAGCTCTTCAGCATTAATACATGGTCCACCTATCTCTTTCACATAGTTTCTCGATTCTTGTGTCTAAGCCAGTTGTAAGTTTACAACCCGCTTCTTCTCTCTATTCCACATTAGCATTTAGCTTGCTTACAGCCTGTTATTATACTTGCTCTAATGTGGCATTATAGATGGTTTCTACCAACTAAGCAAAATGCTAATGTGCATTGTAGTTAATAAAGATAGAGAAGGAAATCATTTCTTATATAGAAAAAACCATATATACACGAGAACCAAGATACGAATAGATTGATCGATTGGTCAATGCTTACATAAGAATTAAGGTACGAATAGAATCAAGAAACAAATAGATGTGATTGGTCAATGCATACATAAGAATCAAGCTACGATTGATAGATACTAAGAGAGAGAAAACATTTAATGGACAAAAATTAATTTCAATCAAACTAGGGAAAATGGTTTCTATATATAATGTCTATTTCACTCCGTAAATATATGAAACGATCTAGTAGCTTCCAGAGCAACTTAGCCAAGAGAGAGGACATTTTATTGGACAAAATTTAATTTTAAAGAAACTATTCATTATTAGGAAAATATGGTTTCTACGTATATAATGTCTATTTGACTCAGTAAGTACATGTTAGTGTGACTAACTCAAGTATAAAACCATCTCATAGTTTCTAATGTCAAATCATAGTTTCTAGTATAGTTTCTAATGTCAAATCATACAGCCTGTTCGCTTGTTGATTTCAACCAACCCAAACTAGCCAGCCAACAGTGTTTTTCTCTCACAATAAACCAGCACCAGTCAGCTCAAACCAACCCAGAAACCAACCAACGAACAGGCCGATAGTTTCTAGTGTGAGGAAGTATAAAATCATCTCGTAGTTTCTAATGTGACTGACTAAACCATCTCATAGTTTCTAATGTGACTGCCATTAGTCAAGTAGCTGGTTAACTAGCTGACCTATCTATCTAATCCGATTTAATTTTTAGCCCCGGCTAATAACTAGCCCTATCTATCCAAACAGCGCTTTAAGGCCAGTGGCCACCAAGAGCAGAGAGAAATCGTGGCGTCGCTCTGCCTACCACATAAACCAACAGATGACAACGAAGCCAGAATACGCATCTACCTAGAAAACAAAAGCAGGTGCATTCAGACCCAAACCACCACCACAACAACAACAAAGCCTTTAAATCCCAAACAGATTGGGATAGGCTAGAGTTAAAACCCATCAGAAGCAATCAAGGTTCAGGCACGTGAATAGCTATCTTCCAAGCACTCCTATCTAAGGCTAAGTCTTTGGATTCAGACCCAAACCGATACTGCAAATTCCCATAGTATCCACCATTTCGTATAGCAAAACAACTCCAAGCATCATCTCATTTCAGTTAACTGAAACAGTGATACAGATATATAGATAAAGCATTGGCATAGAAGGCGCGAACAAGTACTTGAGTGCCTCTCCTATTCCTCATATCACCATATATCTAATGTAGGTCAACACGATTATCCTATTTAATGACCAATTTACAAAATGCGAGCAGCCCGTGCTGTGGCAGCACCCATACGCACGCAAATCACCAAAACGCGCTGCAAATCATGGTAAAAGTTGTTGACGCACCACAACCTTGCAGGAGATTGCCACCCCCCGTGGTATCGCACTAGTCTGGGAGCTGTTTTGGACTTTGCCACTAACCACCAATCAGGCAAGGTATTTGTACATATTCGCATTGTCCTTGTCGCGCTCCAAGTAGTCCCTTGTGATGAGATCCTCAATCCTCTTCTTTATGGCTTTGAAGTCAGGCTGTAGTATCACACAGGCCCAAGTAAGAAAATGAACAGAATACAACACAAGTAGCAAAACCAATTTTCTTCGTATATGATTATCCTAGATTACGCAGCCACAGACGAGTTAACGGTTATCTTTGTAGATTGAACCTAACAACCTGTCCTTGGTTTGGGACATGTGAATATTTGCCATTCATTGTAAGAGCTACCATAACATGATATCCAATTCAATCCAAAAGGGTACGTAATTACTTCTGATGCAACAACAGGATTACCCAATGTACCACGGGCAGAAAATTGTAACTGAATTACTGATACACTTATTGCAAGAACAAGATAAAAATTGTAACTGACAGCAGAAAATAAGTTCAGTCGTGCGGGTATTGTAACAGGGACTAAGCTACGAAGAACTTCTCAAGTAGGAGATATACTGTCAGTACCTTAAACATGCGGCTCAGCTGCTCAACACATTCAGCAACCAGCTGTTGATGACCCATGACTTTGCGGCTCTTCATAATGCGCACAATTGATGCATCAATTGCATACCTCCTGTCTTTGTCAACATCTTCAACAACCTTTTTCTTCTCATCAACAGGAGGGAGTGGAATCTGGAAAGTGACAACGAAATGAAATATTAGCATAACAGCAACTAAACTAAGTCTTACCAAACAGCAAAAGAACAGTGAAAACGGGAAATACCTTAATTCTTCTCATTCTGTCAGTAAATTTTGAATTGAACTCAAAAACATCATTGGGCGAGATGGATTTATTTGCCGGTTCCTTGGTAAGGATCTTGTATTTCGCACAAGAAAGCGAATGGAGCAAGCGCACTACATCATCATCTGACAGGTTTAATTGTGTTACAATCTCAGAATAACTAAGCCTGTCAGATCCATTGAACAACAGTAGCAATGCAGCCTGTCAAAACAAGACACGTGTCAAAAAACGTCAGACAGGTTAATATAGCACCATTTATTGTGATACAGAAATAATCCAAGATTACCTGATATGTCGTAACAATGAGCTCAATAGGTTTAGCATCAAACTTAGCATTGATGTTGCAGGTTCCCAAGGAATAAATCCATGTCAGCTTCCTGTGCTTTGTTCTTGTTTGATAGAACTCCTTGAAAACCTCTACACATTTCACCTAGAAGCAGACATATATAAAGTCACTTCAAAGAACTTAAACATGTACCTAACATGCTTTTTTGAAATGAGCTAACATGCTCAAGTGCAGTGTTTGGTGCCCTTGAAGTGATCGAACAGTTTAACTTACCATCTCAGCAGGAAGGTTTATGTCAAAAGTTTTGTAGCTTGGCCAGAATCCCGTTGTCAAAACAGTAACAGCCAAGTCTATCCCAGGATTCAACTCTGGATGTCCAGCTACAAACTCTTCAAACTTAGTCTGGTGATCTCTAGCGACAGTAAGGTCCGTAACCATGCCCTCCATTTTTGAAGTAAACTGCCCCCCGCACTGTTGCTTGAGCTTTGTCAGAATACTTCTCTCATGCTCGTCATTAGCACTTTTGTCAAAAAGTAATCTTCTTGCAAGTTTCTTCCTGTAAGCCAGTTCACATATAAAAAAACTTAACCAAGTTCCAAAGGGCACTATTTCCTAACACACTTTGACAAAAAAGCATTTTCTTTAAATTACACAAGCATTAATAATACCATGTAGGATAACAAGCACTCACCTATAGAACTCAGCAAATAGGTCTTTATCACTGATGTATGCCAGCAATCTCACCACCTGGAAACCAGTCAATCATTAAAGCTCTGGCACATAATTTACCAATAACAGCAAAAGAAAAGAAAGAAAGATGTACCTTTTCAAGAGCATCTTCAATGGCTTCATCACTGAGCTTCTCACTGCAACCTTTCTTCAGAATATTGTCGCAGAAGGTAGCCAACAACTCAGCACTCGAACTGCCAGAGACACCTTTGTTACAGAAGACCTCAAAGGCTTCTTTAAGTGCCTGTGGTAAGAATTATGAGAATGAGACACCATTTGCAATATTATGGCAACAGCAGAATGAAAATGAGATATTTCAGCTGAAGACCTTATGGAAGAGTGTATGTCCCTGGAAACATTCTGTCACGTAAGCTACATATTTGTCATGCAGCTCGATGATTTTCCACACGAAGACCTAAAAAACAAGAATAAATAAGCTAACATAACACACAACAAAAGCAGAGTGCGATCAAGATACACACCTGTTCCTGCATGCCAACCATATCCTTCTTCTCTGGCTGTAAAAGCAATGAATTGTAAAAATAATAATTTAGGGAAGATAAAACAGAAAATTAATCAAATATAGCAAGAAAAATCAAACAGCCAGGTGGCAGAATATCAAGCATACAAAGTGGTAATGTAAAGAAAAGGACTGGGAAATGGGAACTACTTAGCAACCTGACAATAGAGGTTAGATGAAGGCCGTTACAAACTATTAATGTGGAGTTTTTGCTGTTTCTATATATATGAATCAAAAAGTGCATAAAGGTAACATAAATAATTTAACAGCTAAAGAAACACTGCACCTTCTTATTACTAGCAGAATCTTCTGCTTGCTTTACCAAGGCTGTGCCTTCATTTGTAACATGCTGCGGACAAATATAACTCAATCAGAACTGAATATCATGGTTCAAAGGAATAAAATGAGTGAGCTAAAAGAGAACAGAGGCACCCTGCAAGGGAAATTAATACCGTTTTGAACATGTTAGATATAGGCTCCAGACCACGGGTGATTTTGGAGAAGAGCCTGTACATCCTAGAAAGATCCTCAACCTGCAGTAATAGAGGGATGCAGTGAATATTCAATACTGTTAGGAAGTCATTCATTAGATAATAATAATAATAATAAGGTTTTCAATCCAACTTTATCATCACGAAGCAAAGCAGAACATCCAGAATGCTCCTTCTCCAACAGCGGGGTTGCATACTGAGCAAGCAATTCATTTTGCACTTTCTGTCGAAATTCAAGATTATCACAATGTAAGGGTCATACGGGAAATTATGTCGAGCACTATTCATGAAAGACATAGCAACATTCTGAATTCAAAACTGAAATATTTGCTGCAAATAAAATATTAATTAAATAAATACTACAAAACTGGATAAGGAAAGATTTTGCACATACCTCCAACAACTTTTGTTCGCTGCTAATATGCAAATAGTGACCTACTCGCTCCTTCTCCCGCTTCAAACACTCCTCAGCCTTTTGAAAGAAGCATCAGCCATTAAGAAATAGCCACACGTAAATACAGATAGAAAGAGACAGAAACCTTCTCAACTCTAGGTACCTTAATCATGTAATCTGGGCATGAGTCCTCAAGAATCCAGCTTTGAGCCTTGACAGAGTAGTACTCTGTAGTATCCTTGAGCAAGAAATCTTCAAAGTCATTCTCATAACACTCCATTTGACCCAACCCGATTTCAACAAAAATATCCAAGACATTCTTCAACAGAGCCCGGTCAATTTGTTCACCCTCACGTTCTTTGTCTATCTGTTAAAAGAAAAAATATCAGTTCTCAAATAGATGAAGCTTAGGGATGTATGCAATCAGACAATTGGCCATAATGCGCACAAAAGTTTTAAGATATCCCACATGGAAGAGAGAATAGCAGTTTATTTGGTCCTTACTATATTTCAATATATTCCAACATGTATAACTTAGAAGAAGAAAAAATATGGTCAAAAACATATGTTGGAGATCATATTAATGTCCAAACATCAAGCAAATAAAGAATGGAGCTAGTATATGTTAACCAACCATTTTATACTACCATTAATCACAAAGAGATGCAAGGTCTCACCAGAGCAATCACTGCGTCTTTAACTTGTCCTTTAATCTCTTGATAGATCTGTTACCACAGTTTAATTGATTAGGGCATAAGCATTGAAAAAGCATGAGTGAAAAAGAAGCTGGAAATTAAGTAACTGTTGTTTTACCAACTCTCGGAAGCAAGTAAGACCAACTTCTTTAAGTGGGGTAAGTGACCTCCTTGATATGAAGTACCGGTCAAGGTAATGAAAGAAACGTGAGAGCCAGCGAACCATGACTTTATGGTTTGACCACCTTTGCACTAGCTCCCTCAGCATAAACTCATCATGTTTCTCCCTTAACGAAGGTAGTACCTGCATGAAATTATAATTTAGTGAGAAAGCTCTCAGAAGTGAATGTACAAATACAGTGAAGAGGATAATATTATAGTTAGATTAAAGCGTCATACAAAATCAGGGCATGACTCATGGGTTCAACCTCTAGTCATAAAAACACCTACAGCTAAAGGGAGATATACAAGTTTCTTTTACAAATCAAATATGATCGTCAAACAATAAATTAGCAAGCTACAGAAAAGCTCCTGCAAATTGAAACTAGCATCCATGGGTCCTCAATTATGCAAACCATTATTTATCTTCCTGCCATAGATAGCATCGGTTAGTGTCTAATTACTGTCCGTTAAAAGGTGCTGCAAGAATACAAAAAGGTACTCTCCACATGATCTATAAGAAATGAGCTGCGGTGTACAAAGAATGGGCACAGAATTGTTTGTCAAGTAGCTGGGCCAATTGTTCCACCAAATCAAGATGCTTATTACAATTAAACTAAAGAGATTTAACTTATCCTGTAGAAAAAAGAGATGGACAAAAGGGGAAAAGAAAGCTACCACAGCAATATTTGCAGCGTAAAAAAAGTTTTGATTACTCCATTTACAAATTACAATCAAACAGATCAGCACAATTCTATATATTATTATAAGGGTTGACCATCTATGACAAACAACTCTCATTTTCCCCCAAAAAAAAGTCTATCTACAGAAAGAATGAAACAATTCTGGTCTGCTGTCTACCCTTGACAAGCCCATAACAGAAACTACAAGTTCCAACAAAAAGCAAATGGAAACAGCCACAGTGATATCACAAGACATCTAATGAATCTACTGGAGCCAACAGAACACCAGGCCCAAGTGTACAAATAAATGGGCACAGAATTGTTACAAAGGCACATAAAGTAGCTGAACCAATTCTTTCACCAAATCAAGATGCTTACAATCATTTTAAAGAGATTGAATTATCCTGTACAAATCAAGAGATGGACAAAAGAAGGGGAAGACAGCGCTACCACTGCAATATTTGCGGCATAAAAAAGTTTTCATTAGTTCATTTACAAAGTACAATCAAACAGATCAGGACAATTCTATATATATTATAAGGGTTCGACCCATCTATGACAACCAACTCTCATTCCTTTTCCCAGAAAGAATGTGTATCAACAGAGTTAATGAACATGACTAGTCATCGGCAAGCAATGTATTATTTAGCAGAAAACCAAAAGAAAATGAGAACATCGCCATATAGGCCGTTCTCGTCCCAACCTATCAACCAACCAAGCGGCAAGAGCTAATCCACCAAAGTTATAAAAAAAACATCAAACTGCCTTATTCCCCTCAGAGTAGAAAATCTAACACTAATACCACGCCGCAGAATACAAGACAATCTAGGTCGCATACAGACATTCACATGAGCAAGAGGGATATGAACAAGCGGCTCACCATGGAGGTGATGTACTCCTCGAACGACTCCCGATACTTGTCGTAGAGCTGCTGCGAGTAGTCGTGTGGCGGCTTCTGCGTGCACATGTTGTATATCGTCCTGCGACAAGGAGACCAAAACCCTAGATCATAACCGGATCGAAGTGGATCGAGGTGGGAAACCCTAGCGGCCGCCGCCGCGAAGGAGACGGCGGCGGCGGCGAGGAGGAGGAGGAGGGAGGCGTACGTGTAGAGCATCATGTAGTCCTCGGAGCTGAACTGCGGCTCGGGCTTGCCCTCGAGGATGTTCTTCAGCTTGGTGATGCCCTTCTGCATGAAGGCCCATCCCTCCTCCAGATCGATTGTCCTACGCTCCTGCCCCGCCATCACCGCGGGCGGAGGTGGCGGTGCCGACGCGCGGAGGAGCAAACCCTAGCGCCGCCGCTGGGGTTTGGTGTCGCGCCTGGGGAGGATGGCGAGGGTCCTCGAGAGGCGAGCGCGAGAGGCGGAAGGGTGGGGAAGGAGAGAGGCGAGCGCGTGGGCGTAAGGAGAGGTGGGATGGGGGTTCTGTTGTATATCGCCGCGGCTGAAGGCGGCCCCCTCCTCGATGGGGAGATCCCGTGTGATTCAGACTCCGTCCCCGTCGTCCGATCGCGAGGTGGACGGCCCCAGATGACGAGCCTTGCGCTAAGATGTGGATCATTGTACCAATACCAATCAAATCAAACTACTACTACTAGTTTCAATTTCAATCAATCCCGGGCTCCTAATAAATAGGGTTAGCTGTTTAGTAATTTATTTACTTTAGCTAGTTCTGGATTTATTTACATTAGGCCATGGCACCAAATAAGTTCGTTGGTAAAATTTATTTGAATAATAATTGATCTAATAATATTAATAATACAAGTTGGTGTTCTAGGTACTGAAATTTTATCTTAAAAATTTAGTCAGACTTAGCATGATCTTATTCAGGACCAACCTAAAACTAGCTATGTTTTGGAAAGATGAAGTACATTATATTGTGTTTAAAGTTCCTCTAATATGTTATCTTATATTGTCATATGTACGAGGGTTTAGTTATACACAAGTATGGCAAAGGCACCGGTAGAACATGTAAATATGCGTGCAATAATAGTAATATAATAGTTGATCCTTCAACGCATAAGAAAACCCTTTACGGGGAGCCTTGCCATGTGTCTCTGGCCAATTCCCATGCTGCACATGCCCTCGTGCCGTAACTCCCAATCCCCAAACCACGCGTGTGCTGGTCTACTTGTAGTATTAATGTGCACATGTCTATAGTGATGTCGGTGTTTCGTAAATCGGACTAGTAAGTTTATAAGATTGTCGCGTTACTCTAGGAAGACGATGGTAGCATCCAATAGAGAAGATGATGGTAGCATCCAATAGACACAAGGATTTATACTGCTTTAGACCAGAGCCCTACGTCCAGTCTCAGAGAAGATCGAGTGTGTATTCCTCGTTTAAATGCTCTGAAGTTCTTACAACGGGGGTGCAAGAATGGTAAAAGAGGTGGTAGAACCTATGCTTGACGAGGGGCAGCCCGAAGAGAAGCTCCAGGAGCCCTTCTGCTATGGATGGAGTGGTAGAGGATGAAAAATGTGTTCCCCAGATGAGAGCCCTGGTTGCCCTTATATAGAGTTCAGGCCAGGGCTGATTACAAAGAGGATGTTTTGATGAGGACATGACACCCATGCATATGATTATGTTTGGTGCATGATATGGAGGGGTAGGAGGCCAGCAAGGGTGTCCAAGTCAAGAAGGAGGTCCGAGGCTAATTCGATTCGAATCCTCGAGGTGGAGGCCCAAAGCAACTCAAGTTCGAGTCTGCCTCGGCCCCTAGAACTAGTCTGCATTAAACTGGTCACCCAAGACATATCCGGACTCTGTTTTCGACGATCCACATATGGTTGGAAAGCTAATTTGATAAGGAAGCCAATCCAAGTGGTCTCACATCAAAAGACCTTCGGAATCAACGGAAATCATCGAAATAAGTCAGCATTCATAATCTGTCAGGGTGTTATGACACCGTCTTTTGGTCTGTTGGACCGTGTATCGTGTTTGTACCCATTAGAGGGTGCGTCCAGGGGATGACGCCCAAGACTCTATAAATAGCAGACGTCGCTCTCCTTAGGGTTTAGATTTTGTTTAGTTCTTGATTTTCTCATGAAACATACATCGTTTTGCTGCAACTGTGCAGCCAAGGCTGCTTGTTGTGAACCAGGGCCAGTTCTTGATCTTGTTCGCCTGTAGCGATTAGTCATTTCGAATAAAGACTTGAACTCCTTCTCATTATCATAAGCCTCATATTTATTTACAATTTCAGATTGCGTTTATCTCGTTCTTACTTGTGTTCTCGATTCATTTACAGGAAAGCCTTCTCGACGAGGTCAATCGCGTTCGCGTGGTTGATAACCAACGGAGCAGTGGTGTTACGGTTGTGGGGGTCCGAATCAATCTTGGTTCGAAGCCTAGATCATGAACATCGAGTCTCCACCAATTGACGCTATCATACCTTTTGGAAGATCAGGCCTAGTCTACATCAAGTGGTATCAGAGACTTTGTTGCCCGTTAGGTATAACTTTATTTTCCCATTTAGATTGTTACTATTTTTGCATTACCTATAGCCCACAAAAGACAAAAAAAAAATACACCGCCACATATTCCCAGTTCTATAGCCTCGTTGTGCCGTGCAATTTCGTCTCTGTTTCACGTTATTGAGTTTGTGTCCTAGGGCAAGTTCTGATTGCTGGTTTTAGATCGTTTTTTAGTCCAGTTTATGTTTTTCCCTTTCTTTTTCATCATAATCCGTGAACACCTTCAAGTCTTGATGTGTTTCCTTTATATTCATCAAACCCTAGTCTACGCTATCTAATTTGTTACACTTGTCTTCACTGTTTCCATCAAATTCTTGCTGCCATGACCAATTTTGTGCGTATTGTTCCTGTTTTGTCCTCTAATTCAGAGTTAGTTTGTAAAACTGGTCTAGTTTTCACATACGAACTCGGATTTCGATGTTCCATATATCAAAATCGATCAGAAAAAAAATTCAGATCCGTCCATCCCCGTATTTTTGGGGTCGGAAAATTTTAATTTGGTCAAAAACTGGTCATAAGATCCTCTTTTCGTGGTCACAAGCTTTTTGTCAATTTTGAGCACGTCTTCTGAAATTTTCACATGCCACGTCTTTTACTTGTTTAAGCTCATATTTTCTGTGGTTACTTCTTTTGTGCTCCTAAGTGAAGAAAAAATATCAAAAAAATAAAAAGAAAAGTCAAAGAATTCCAAAAAAACAACGACAGCCCAAAGATAGAGAAAAAAGAGAGGCAAAAGTGGAACAATATATAGAAGAGCACATAGAGAGCGCTATTTGAGCTGTGTTTGCATATGCTGATTTCTGCCTTGTTCCTAATCATATTCCTACTGTTCACATCACTTGATACATTTGGTACTTGGAACGTGAGTAGGCCAGCAACTAAGACAAGTATTTAGGATACTTATTCAGCTTTGCTATTCAGTTATGAATTTTGCTATTCCTTGCTACTATATTGTGCATGTCCAAGCTCTACTTTTTTCTAACCAAGTACATGTTCGCCTTACAACTGTTACACTCAAGCTACAACGGTATCACAGTCATCGATCGATTGCACCGCCTGTTGCTTTGGTAACACTTGTAAAACCGTGGTAAGACGTTTGAGAGTGTGTGACTTTACTCCTTGACCACATCCTATAGTAGCTGATAGGGATAATACTTTTGTGTTGTCTTTTGCTGTCTTCTAACAATGACAGGTTGTTCGTTTTCACCGACTTATGATGGTATAGGTGCTGATGAGTACATGGAGTGGGAAATTGCCATAGATAACATATTTGCTACTCACTTTATGTGTCTAAGGAGGAAGGTAAACAATACAGCTAGTGTTTTGCGATATTCTGCTTTATCTTGGTGGAAGTCTTTAGATCCTTCTAATAAACCTCAAACTTGGAATGGTATGAAACTCCTTATGTGAGAAACCTTTGTTAATCCACCTCCTGTTTTGACTTTATATGATGAGGTGCACCATTTAGAGGAAGAGTTTGTTGTTATTCCTCTTGCTATGACTAACCTTCTGCATGATAATGTACATAAGCAAGAGGATGATATAAAAGCAAATGAGGAGCTCACAACCTCATATGCAAATACAGAACCATCACTTCACAATACACCTATTATTCCTACTGAGAACATAGGTAAGGTCCATGGTGCTACACTCACGGAAGGTGAGAATTGTTTTAATATACTAAATTTTTCCACAAACCATGCTATCATAGAGCAATTGTTAGTGGAACCCTCTCTTGATTTATCTTTGTCCCATAATAATTTGCTTGATATTCCTTATGATAAAGATGAATTGGTTGATGATGCTTCAGTTTTACATGTTTTGGAACCAATCACTTATGCTGAAAATAAACATGTTATTCATATCGCTACTAAAACCGATGAGCTCAAACTATTGTCTTCTTTACATACTTTGGGTTACATTAAATTTGATGTTTTGTGTAACCTAGATTGTTTAGAGGAGAGCCTTTTTAAATATGCTGATTTGTCTTGGTTTTCTAAACACACATCTCATGTTATTGACAAATATAACAACAAAGGACAATATATGATACATCGAGTATACGTTCGTAGTAATATGAATTCTCCTTTTGTTGTACAAGATTATGATCGTTTAGAGGGTAGCCATAATAATAAAAAGATTTTCTCATATTCCTCAAAGAAACAAGTTCACTTCCAAGAAGGGGAGCATTGTTGGTTGCTACCTATGTCTACTTGAAAGGACCTTGATGTCGCCTAGGAGGCCTAGAGGGGGGTGAATAGGCCTGTAAAAATTCAACTCAAAAACCTGTTAGAACAGAGGATGGCACTGCCGGCCTTATAGGGTGGCACTACCGCTCTTCAAAAATAAAGCAGACAGCGTTGATATTTCATATATAGTAACCTGACCCTCTCAGCTACTCAATCCTGCAAATTTAACTCAAAACTCTGTTAGAACAGAGGACGGCACTACAGGCCTTATAGGGCGGTACTGCCGCTCTTCAAAAATAAAGCAGCTAGTGTTGAGATTTCACAGATAGTAACCTGACCCTCTCAACTGCTCAATCCTACAACGGAAAGACAAAATCCAATTCGAAGACTGGATACCACAAAAATCTCACAACGGTCGTTTATGGGCGTCACTGCCGCCCTCATAGGGCGTCACTGCCGCCCTAGCCAAAACAGGTAGAATCTGGAGATTTTTGGCTGGCTGCTTTGGCTGGGTAAGAGGATGTAGATCTGAAGTTTTGAGCATCTGGTTGCACAGTTGACCAACTGTACTAGAATCCCTCTTTATAGTACGGCTTTCCCTAAACTCAAATTCAAAGCATAAAAGAATGTAAATGCCTTTGAGCTGGTTGCCACTTCATTTGGCAATTAAGAACTTCTATTATCGAATATGTTTTCCTTATTCTCATTATACCTTGATTATGTGACTTGAACCATTTCTATACATATGAGTTCACCTTCATGGCTTCAAGTCACTTCCACTAATGATTTGATCCTCAACACAATATGACTCCTCATAGCTTGATTAGTACCTTGACTCAATGCAAGTACTCTCTTCTTCACCTTAGCCATGGTACCTCGGTCGCCAAGCCGTCGCTTGCCCTTCACCTTTGCTTAGTACCTCGAAGCCTTTTCCTTGCTATCTTCACCCTATCAAGCCATACTTAAGTCACATTATATTAAGCATCCATTGAAAAACATTTCTTCAATATTTTGATCCTTGCTTGAATACTTTCTAGATATGAATGTTGAGATCAATCAAGCTTCAGTTTGTCTCACATAGAGACATACATGGATCAACATCAATATGGTCAAGCTAATTCATGATTCCTTATTTCCTTCTCATTTTGGCTTGACATTCCAATTGATCTTTCATATATTCATCCATGTAAGCAAACCAATGTAGAGACCGACTTATATCCATTATACATTGTCATTTACCAAGTATGTTTGCTTTCACATGATGCTATGATATTCCACAACATAAAAGCCATTTCATTGATTCTATGTGCATTGTTGTCTTTTGCTTGAACAAGATTGCTTCCAAAAACTTCCAATACAACAATACACAGTTTGGCATTCACTTTAACATAATGTGGCATATCATCAAGTTTGCCTACTAGTTGAACCTTGTATATACTTGTTAATACACAACCCACAAGTATATGCAATAGACTCAATTTCCTGTTCAACACTTAGCAAACTTATTAGACCTTTAATTGTGTTGTCATTCAATTTACCAAAACTCACTAAAGGGCTAGATGCACTTACAATCTCTCCCTTTTTGGCGATTGATGATAACACAACTAAAGCTTACAAGAGATTGATAAATATTAAGATTTTGAATCCTATTATATAGTGAGCTCCCCCTAAATGTGTGCATTGAAGGAATTCAAATTTTGGCCTCAAATGCCAAATGCACATATTTAAGATGAAGTGTGAGAACTCTCCTATATCTTGGCATCCATGGGGTGCAAGGTGTAACATGATAACCTTGATGCTCATGACAGTTCATGCACTCAAAGATTGCTGACCAGCAGAGAGCGGCACTGTCGCACCAGAGAGCGGCACTGTCGACCTGCCTGACCAGCACAGGAGAATACAAGCATCACTCAAGGCATGAATGCCACACACTAGCATAAATATTCCTTATCAAGTGCATCAATTTAAACTATCCTTGCACACACCACAATATTATTTTTAAAAAAAAAACTTTATATGTATGCCTCTCCTTTACCCCTTTCCATCCTCATATCAATCTCTCTCCCTTACATTTTCTCCCAATATTTCTTCCCCTTTGGCATTAATCTCCAAAAAGGATCTCCCCACCAAAAGGAAGAAATGATGGTTGACAAGTAAGGGCAAGAGTAGGTAAAAGTTTAGCATATGAGATTTCTCACATATTTTCTACTAAACAAAGTATGCAACTTTTAGGTCAAGATTCTTAAGAGGTTAGCATATTTGGCTCATACCTCACTTAGATGACAGTATAACATGAGACAAACTCATGCCATCACCACAAGAGGTATCAACCAAATATCTAAAGAAGTCTCTAATCGCCACCACAAGAACAAACTTATGGTGACTCAAAAATTGCATACACATGCACACACTAGCATGTAAAGGCCTAGATGCACAAAGGTAACACATGAGTTCATGAAGCGATATACCTTTGTTCTAAGCCTCATAATCTCCACCATGAAGATGATTTCAATACTTGGATTTAGTGCTTTGATGGGACTAGTACTTCTTTATGCAAGATAATTTCATTTGTGCCCATCTCTCATCATCATCATTTTCAAGGAGATATCATAAACTTGTGCTTGATATCAATTGAAAGTCCATTGCTAGCTCTTGTTGTCATATTGAGATATCAGCTGGAGACAAATTTCTTTTGTAATTAGGACACCTGCAACCTGTACATCATCCTCATTTTTCGATTCCCTACTTGTCATCTCGATAAATCTCATTAGAGCTTACAAAAGATATGAAATCTAAACTGAGATTTTCGAACTATGGGTGTAGGAGCCTCCCCCTAAATATGTGAATAGAGATTTGAATTCTCAATTTGGCATGAAAGGCCACAATTCACATTTTAGGTGTGATGGGAACCTCCCCCTACATTCATGCCTGTTGTGGGGTGCTGAACAAAGTGTCACAGGTATAAACTTGATGTACATGATAGGTTTTATCAGTTCAAGCACATAAGATCCTGGTTGATACAACATAGGGCGGCACTACCGGCCCTAGAGGGCGGCACTGTCGTCCTGACTATATTAGTCAGGTAGCAATCAGATTCCTACAGCAGATCATATGAATATAAAACAATCTAAACTCAGAATATGACAAGCTAAAACAGTAACTATGAATACATGTCCATATCCAAAGCAAATTTGTCACAAAGTAGCATATTTCATAAAATAGAGTTTTGAGCGACTCTCAAACTCACAATCTAATAACTATTCTCATTGGATCTGGACATTTGATGTTGCCTAGGAAATGCTCATAAAGACAAGAGATAGCATTAAATTGCACAAGAGAATTTCACAACTAGTGATTATTTTGGATGTGGAATGCATGTAGATCACTAATTGCAAAACCTTATAATATAGACTAAATTCCCCTTTTTTTATAGTGCATACATGTACATGTGGAAGGCAAGAACATAGGCACTTTTGGTCAATTAAGTCCAAACAAGGGAATTTAAGCTATATTATGGAGAGTAGCTACTTAAGAGATAAAAATACAATCCAAATGAATATGAGAGATAACTAATTTGGATTGAGTCAATGTAGCATACTCATAAGAGACTCATTCTCAGCAAGAGACTACACAAATTCACTAGAAGAAAAGGTTAGTCTTAAAAGACACAAGGCATAGGATGGGCTCCCCCTTAATATGTGCATCAAGTGCTTGAATTACTTATGAAATGCACTAGAATCAGTTTAAGAGTCGAGGGAAGTTCATCCTATATCTTGGTCAAGGCATGATAAATTTGCAACAATTGAAATTATGCCAAAGAAACATACCACCACCAAGGTAGATAGATCACATAAATTTTCATCGATATGACCATCATAGGTGAGACTTCAATGATTTGGATGGCTATAGTTCTCACTTAATGAAATGTGGTAAAACTAAGCTCTTATGATCATCCAAGATCCATATTAGTTTCCTAGTTCTTTCTTTACCTAGAGCAACTCACACAGAGAGCAAAGGTAAAATTCATGAAATTTGCAAGTTATGAACTAGGAGTTACCACTCTTTGTTGATAAGATCCTGGAAGATCAATGGGATGGATCATAGGTACTTGATGAGCACTTAGAGAGGAGAAATAGCAATGAAAGCCCACTCTTTATTTATTTTCTCCATCTCATCCAAATTTAGGTCCATTTAAAGGATTGAGACATTCAACATTTAAACCAGGAGCACTTGGTTTATAAAGACCAAGACCTCCTAGAATAATTGTGAAACACCTAGAGAATCCAAAGGAACTACCCATCCTCCTTTTTCCATGTGTGGGACTGCACATCAAGCACTTGAAAGAAACCGATAATCTCACAAGATATAGTCTAAGCTCCCCCTAAATTTGTGCATACAAGAGTACACAAAGTTTACTTAAGCACATTAACAATATGAGGTCAAGGGAGTGACTTGCACTATACTCCAACTGATTTGAACTCCTTGAAACTGCTTGCAATTCAATAGTCTCAGCTGATTACTTCTTGTTCCAACTGGTTTCAATCACTTGCTACTGCTTGTACTCTGATTGCAACTTATTTGGACCCTTGTGTGAGTTCTTTTCTTTCATTGAAACTCCTTTAGACCAAATTTATATTTCTCATATTTACTGATTCTTCATGACCAACTTGAGAGCTAACTCAATCTTGTTGCCACAATGCAATCCAATTCTATCCAGTCAGTTTTCAGATTCTATCATCCTCATAAAGGAAAAAGAAATCCATATCTCTCAGACCACCAGCCCAATATGCATGAAATTTGGTAGAGATCTTCATCTATGAGTCCTCTAACTTCTCTAAAAAATTTAGCTCATTTGAACTCCATTTGGTCTATGAAAATAATTTTCTACTAGAACTGTTCAAATCTGAAACTGCACTGTTGAAGCTAACAGAAACCAACTCAAAACTGATTTTCTTCAAAACCAATCTTCATACCAATTGTATAGAAACAAGTACTAGATGTGTATAGCATGCTCACAAAGTTTTAGGTCAATTTATCAGTATCTGAATCTCCAAATCCATGCTTGAAGGCAGTCAACTCAGATTTGCAATTTTCTAGACAGATTTGATGATCGATGATTCTTCTTCTTTTCCTGTCCAATCTTTGAGGTGATTTCAGTTGAGAATACATACAAGATGTTATGTCCATTCAGTCCTCTCATCAACACATAATCTTGTGAATTCTTCTTGTATAGCTTATTCAAATCAACCTCAAACTTGATTTAAGCAAAACTGAAACTTTTGATCTAAATGATCTTTAGCAGCAACATCTTTCTTTAGGTGAAGAATAACCTTTAAGCTTGTGAATTAAATTAGCACAACATCTTCTTATTGATTTTCTATGAATAAGCTCAATCACAAGAAGACATTAGTAATACAAGCACTAGTTTTCCATTTAGTAACCATTTATATGTGGATGACAAGAGGGTTACAAAAATGGGGAAATCTCATAACATGGACTAAATCTCCCTTGATGTCTCATACACATTCTTTTGAGTGGAATGGAAATATAAATGTGTATGGTTGGTCATTTAAGTCCAAAGGGCAGATTTAACCCATATTATGGTGAGTGGCTAATATAGACAAATCTAATCCAGATTAGCTAGAGAGAAAATACATCACATGGTTTTGGATTGATAGCCTTCATATAATAGCACACTCTATTTGAGAAACACTGTAACACCCCGGTGTTATACCAGCATTTAGGCACTGCAAAGCATGCATATCATGCATCATCAAGCATCCTAATCATACATGCCTAATCATGTAAATAACAACTAAAACACTGCTTCGAAATATACGAAACATGCTCGTGAAACATGAATGTTGCATACACTTGTTTAGAGTTGTTTTTGCCCTAATTATGCTTGCTAGGTTAGTAGAACTTGTTTGGCAATGATTGTAAATCATCTAGAATTATTTAGCACAATTTTTGGAGCAAAGTTTGTATTTAAATTATTGCCAAATTTTGCTTTAAAAATAATTCTCCAAAATTAGGGTTTTGAGTTCAAATTGACTTTAAATTTATAATTTAAAACCTAGCAAGAATTGGACTTTGGACCTAAAAGCAAAGTTGTAGAGAATTAAATTCTAAGCAACTTTCATTTTTGGGATATTTTCAAAAGATGTCATTTTCTTGCTCAAAATGATATTTGAAAACTGGTATTTGAAAATTTCTTGAAAACATAATTTGAAAAAGGTTTTTCTCCTTTCACGGGCCGCCGTCTCGCTTCTCGGCCCACGACCGAAGCCGGCTCGGCCTGTAGCAGCGCCCGCCTCCCACGCCAGCCCACCTCGTCTCAGCCCAGCATAGCCCTGCGCGCGTCTGGCCTGCCGACCGCGCTGCGCTGCGCCGCACCGTTCGCCCGCGCCGCGTCCCGACCACGTCAGAACACGACCGCCGCGTGGCGGCCATGCGCCGACGATGCTCGCCGCACGGCAGCCACGGCCTGCGTCTGCTCCCACGCACCCGCCTTCATCTGCCGAAGTCACTGCGCTCCTCTCCACTCACTCCCGCCGCTCTCTCGCTCTCCCATGCTCGCCCCTCCTCTCGCCACGGCAGAGCACAGCGCCGTAGTCGCTCCACCGGTGACGTGCTCCTCCTCCCACACCTCATTCCTCGATTCCATCGACCAGCAGCTCCGCCTCACTCTCCGGCACCTAGTGCTCGCGGTTGTGACGCCTTTGAGCCAAGGTAGAGCCTTCTTCGCGCTTCGCCGCCGTGCTCGGCCGCCGTGGAATGCACCCTTCTTCCCCTCCTCCACCCTTCCTAGTTGCATGCTCACATTCACCAACTCCTTATGAACCCCGTGCGCTTGCCTGCTTGCCCTAACCCGGCCAGCAATGGCCGCCGGCCCGCTGGCGGAGCCGCGCCGCCGTGGCGTCTCGACGCCGGCATGGCCCTTTGCCTCGGCCAAGCTGGGCCAAGTGGCCATGGGCCGAAGCCCCAAGCCAGGCCACCTCTCCCCTTCGCTCGATCTGAGCGGGCCAAGTGTGGCCGTGGGCCAGTTGGTTCCCACGGGCCGGCCCAGTAGCAATAGGAAGTTTTCATTTTCAGTTTTCTTTATTATTTGAAAAGAGAAATGATTTGGAAAATGTTTGTATACAATAATTTGCTCCAAATCTGTTGAAATAAATTTTGCTAGGTTCCTTGTCACCAGATCTACATGAGAAAATTATTGCATGTCATTTTTAAGATACTTTTCTGTAGAGCTTGATTTAATCCTTGATATTGCTGATAACTTGAAAAATGTGTAGAAAAACCTATAGGCTTCAGAAAAATATGATTTCTAAGTTTGTTAATCTTCTTATGTAATGTATTTCCTAGGAAAAATATGTGTCATGCATGTGCTGTAGAAAAATTATGAGGTGTAGTTCAAGTATCTTTAATGGCTGATTTTTGTTATTTTTGCTAGAGAGCAAAATTTGTATAAAACATGCATGTGAGAATTTTTGTACAGTGATTATTTGCTATGTAGAACATAGGAAAAATATTTCTTCTGTTGTTTGACATTTTTCATAGTACAAAGTATTTTCATGTTCATAATCATGCCATAGCTTGTTATTTTTGTGTAGGCTAATCCACTCATTCAAATACCATGAAAATCTGATGGTAGACTACTTAGGGTAGTACTGTGCTATGGTAATTTTCTAAGATTTTTCTAAGCAATAAAAATAGATGTTACTATTCAAACATATTATTAATTAGGGTTTCATCAAGTGTTGCTTTATGTGTGATTAAGAAATTAGTAAAGCTTTGGTGTATCTTTGAAGCATTTAATAAGATGTGTTGACTTAGCATATTAGTAGTAGAAGAGAATGAAGTAGATGACATGTGCTTGTAGTATATGTTCTTGGATGATGTTGACTACCTTACATTCAAGCATATCTATTGTATTCATCTCATCCGATGCATCGATTGCATAAGCACTTACGCACATTACATCATACAGGATCGCAAACCGAGAACCCAGTCATCATACCCGAGGAGCCCAAGGAGCAGCTTGAGGTGCAGCCGTAGGAAGTGTTCGAAGCCGACGAGGAGGACGTTGAGGAACTTCTGGAGTGCCCCAATCACCGCCTGAGCTCCTTCGAGAGAGGCAAGCCCCGGAGCATTTTCTCCCGGTTTGCAATTATTAATTCAATGCTTTACTTTAATTGATGCATTACGTTCAGGAGTTGTTTGCAACCGTTGCTGCATTATACCTTGTCTACCTTTGTTATACTATATCCTTGTTACCCTGGTATCCACAGTCGAGTCAATGCTTAGCTGGCTTAGACCGATAGAAGTCGGGTGATTTCCTGTCACCTGTGAGCTATAGGTGGTTACCTGGATCTGCTTAGATAACTATGTAGTCATGGTATAACTAAGTGTTAAATGAAGTTGAGATTGGACGGAGACTTACAGAGTTTTGAACTGTAGTGCTTTCCATCTGTGTTGATTAAGGATCGACCGTTGTTGGGCCTCGAGTCATGTTGAATGCATGCCTTACATTTAGCTGGCCGGATAAAGTACCTTCCGACCGTGAAGCTAGGAGATTATTTGGGCCGAGTAGATTGCCCGCAGCGAAGGTGTGGTAGGACACGGGGGTGAGATGATAAGACCAAAGTGCAGTTGGTCGGCCCCTGAGTACATGTGGTTCCTAGCAAACTCGAGATACCTAGATAGTTGACTCGGTGATCAATACCTCACTTTAGCGGGTGAGTGAGGTTTGTGTAAGGAATAAATCACTAGCTGGTTAGGAATCGATTTGAATCACCATCGCTCCTGGATAGTGAGCACTTGACTTGAGTTACTTCATCGTAGTAATGTTGATGGAACACTTGGACAGTTATAATGAATATGGCATTATGGAAGTTGTTAATGATCATTGGTTATCATTATTGGCTTAATCACATGTTGGCTCTAGTATAGGTGCAAATCTAGTCGACAGGTTAATAATAATTAACTTGACAATAATGCTTTTGGAAAGGTTATTGAAATGCTAAAAATGCTTCTTTTTGCAAATGAGTCAGCTACCCTACTATAAAGCCTACATAATCCTTGGTGTCACTTATTTTCGGTTATGTCGGGTAAGTCTAGCTAAGCACCTTCTCGTACTCAGGGTTTTATTCCCACTTGTTGCAGATGGGCAGATGTATTACGGCTACTGTATCAACTGCCTTTATCCTGCGATGGGTGATGCTTAGGACCATGGGCATGGTCATTCCTTACGTCTCGTCTGATGCTTTTGTTGGAGATGATCATTAGCTGGCACTGTATTTGAACTTCGTGTGAGTGTGTGTGGTTTGAACAAATGGCTTCCGCTACTTTTATTTGAACTCGTTTTGTAATAACTATGTTTAAACTCTGATGTATCTGAGATGCGAACTTTTATATAATATGTGATGGTGACCGCTAAACTTATTACGATCTTGGCTGGTATGTAAGTTGGTTTAAAATCCTTCATGATTTCACGGACTACCGGGTTATACGGGCTTAAGTTTGCTAAATCGTTTGCTCTGGCGGATGATTTTCTTACTTAATTTCGTATAATTGGTCGGTTCTGTTACAAACACATTCTCATTTAGTGAGACTACATAAATCACTTAGAGAGAAAGATTAGTCTCACAACTCTAGCCATAGATCAAAATCTCCTTTTATAAGTGCTCTAAGTATTTGAATTTCTCACATAGCACTTTATTCATTTAAGAACTTGAGATTTTCACTCTATGTCTAGGTCATGGCAACAATAGTGTAATCAATTTGAACTATGCCAAGAGATACTCACAACCATTATAGCATGTAGATGCCCATAAGATGAGAATGAGAATTTGGTAATCTAACATATGACAAGATTCCATCAAGTAGGAAGTTCTTGACTTGTGAGTAATATGTCCCTTCACTTGACTTGAGCTTGATTCTTTATTCTTGGCCATTTTGAAATCTACTTGTATCCTCCAATGTGTACCAAGATTCCAAATCCATCAAACCAACTCATAATATGCACGAACATAAACTTGCTTCATCTTGTTTTTCTTGGTTTGAAGTCCATAAAGGAAAGTCAAGTCATCTTTGTTGCTTGATGTGGATGATCAATTCAATTTTGATCATATTTCTATTCTATGACTAGCAACCAATGAATATCCTCAAGTGCTTCTATTATCCTAAGTGGCTACACAAGACACAAAGGAGTTTAGTTTCAAATAAATTGCACTTGAGATTTAGATGTTACCACCCTTCTTGATTGTAATGGATGAGGTGGTCTTTTCATCTTCATCTTGCACATATGAAGATTGTAGATTTGTCCACGAACTAGAGTGGAGTCAGCTGCTACAATGTAGGAGGGACGGCACTGCCGCCCTTGGGTGCGGCACTGCCGCCCTGCTGATTTGCAGCAGGGGTGTGCTGCACCTTGTCGATGGAGTACGTTAGTGGAAATTTGTGCAGCAACATCCTATGGATCCTCATCATCAGTGGCTCGATCTTCTTGTGGCCTAATGTCGCCTATAGCCATTTGCTTGATTGCTTCATATAGTGGATCCTCCTTTTCTACAACATGAATAAGATCTTGCTCTACTAGAGAGCCATTAAACGCATCATATGGCAAATGATTTACTTAGACTTGAAGTACTCTAGCCACTCTTAATAATTCACAAACACACATATATTTGTGAACTATTAGAGACTACACATGTCAAGTGGCTAGCTAGCAAGGGTTAGGTACTAGTTACCAAGGTGAATATGAAGTTTGAAGTATTTCCATTAATTCATCTCTGGGTCAATCATATAAGAATATGCAATGTGAATTGATTGATAGCTTGAGTGAATATTTTCAATCAACTTGCTCAAGCACCCCGAAGCTTCATATCACCTTCAAGTACCTACAACACTTACTAAGCACAATTTGGTACCCAAACTATGTTGGGTCCATTATGGTTAGTCATAAGAGACTTAGGCACCCAAATGGCCGGTGTGCTAGCACATGGTGAACCAATCACCTTTCTAGCACAAGTGTCATTTTTGGGCCTCCTAAGCATATTTAAATCAATTGACAAGTTGATCTTAGAAGTGTTACCCATGGGACAATCCTTACTTAAATGTCCCTTTCCTTTGCAAGTGTAGCATAGGTAGTTCTTGTTCTTTCTAGCCTTCTCTTCTTGCACTTTGCTTGCTACCTTGCTAATGAACCTCTTTGTTGATGATGACAAGCCTTCACTTTTCTTATTAGGACATGAGCCAATTTCATGTCCCTTCTCATGACAACCATAACACTTCCTCTTGCTTCTTCTTGTCTTGTTCTTTGGAAGTGTGGCTTGATCATCGACCTTGTTGGAACACATAGAAGCATTGTGTCCCATGTTAGAGAGCTTGACATGAGCCATCTTCTTCTTCTCTTGGATCTTGCTCACGCCCTTCTCTTCTTTCTTCAGGGGGCAATCTCTGACATGGTGACCTTCTTTCTTGCACTTGAAGCAAGTGATGAGAGTCTTCTTTGATTGACGTTGCACCTTGATGGCCTTGAAAACTTTCCTGTTCTGTCTAGGTGTGGCACTGCCGCCCTTGGGGTGTGGCACTGCCGCTGTCTATGTAGCTGGCTGAACTACTGCATTCTGGATAGATTGCACTTCTTTAAGTATCCCCTTCACTTTGCCATTGTTGGACTTGTAACCCTTTTGATAAGGCTTGATGCATGCATCGATTGATCCCTTCTCAAGCTTCTTCACCATGTCTTCATGGTTATCTTGAGAAGGTTGAGCATTGCACTTGCCCTTCCATTGAATCAAGTCCCTTTTTAGCATTTCAACTTTTTCCTTGAGCTGTTCGTTTTCTTTTGCAATGAAATCATCACAAGTTTCTACAATTACATGCTCAACGGAAGGTTGGCTTGCTTGAGAGCAATACTTGTTAGCACATGATAAAATAGATGAATCTTTTGTATATGTGCATTTATGAGTGTGAGGTTGGTATGATTTTACCATTGTTACCACAACCTCATGAGCAACTTCTAGCATGAGATGAGACTCCATAAGCTTCTCATGAGAGCACAAAAGCCCATCATGACTTTCTTGCAAAGTCTCATTTTTGCTAGTAAGCCTTTCCAACTTGTCTTTGAGCATATAATTCTGATCTTCTAATTGAGCAACACAAGATAGAGAGTTAATAGTATGAGTTTGCTCAATTGACAAGTTTTCATACCTTTGGACCAACCTAGCATGAGAGCACTTAAGCTTTTTATGCTTTTTGGTCAACTTCTCCAAGCATTTGATCTTTTCAACGAGAAGCTCTTCTTGCTTGTAGAGATCTTCTTCTTGCTCTTGAATCTTCTCTATGAACTTGATCACTATCAACTTGTCTTTCTTGCTTAGACGTGCAAGGTGTTGATTGATCTCATCATCATCACTACCACTGTCACTGTCACTCTCACTTGCCACTTTCTTCTCTTTCTTTGCCATGAGACCGATATGAGAAGTGGTATAGAGAGTTGAGCTTCTTGATAAGGTGGATTCATCATTTGGCTTCCACCGATCACAAGCTTCTTCTTCCTTCAAAATATTAGTCTCACAAGAACTAAAGAAAGTAGAAGTACCACATGTAAAAATATTGTTCTCACCAACTATTTCATTACCATCCAATAAGTCATATGTTGGAGAGGAAGTGGATGTGGCATGATCAAATAGGCCTTTTGAGAGAATCACTTGAGGCTCATCATTTTTCGATGAAGTTGAGCATTCCTCAAGTGTTTTTTCCAATGAGAGGTTGCTCTCTTCACATTTGGAGTTGCCATACATTTCCTTGAGTGTGGTCCAAATGATATGAGCATCACCAAGTGGTTTACCATCTCCAAATATGATAGCATCAATTACATCTTCACTCAAAGCACTAAATAAGACATTAGCAGCTTGAGCATTGAGTTGTAAGCATTTCACTTCCTCTCTTGATAAGTAGATCAAGTCATCATGAGGAGGTGAAATGCTCACATCTACAATCTGCTCTATTTGAGGACCTATGGTCCTAAAAATATCAAGCACACTAGCAGATCAAGATGTATAATTTGAGCCATCTAAAAGTAAAAGTTCTAGAGATACCTCCTCACTTATCGACATCTTTCTCTCAAGGCAGTTAAGCCCGAAATTGAGAGCTAGGCTTCGATACCAATTGAAAGGACCTTGATGTCGCCTAGGAGGCCTAGAGGGGGGGTGAATAGGCCTATAAAAATTCAACTCGAAAACCTATTAGAACAGAGGGCGACACTGCCAGCCTTATAGGGCAGCACTACCGCTCTTCAAAAATAAAGCAAATAGCATTGATATTTCACAGATAGTAACCTGACCCTCTTAGCTGCTCAATCCTGCAAATTCAACTCAAAACTCTGTTAGAACAGAGGGCGACACTACCGGCCTTATAGGGCGGCACTGCCGCTTTTCAAAAATAAAGCAGCTAGTGTTGAGATTTCATAGATAGTAATCTGACCCTCTCAACTGCTCAATCCTACAACAGAAAGACAAAATCTAGTTCGAAGACTGGATACCACAGAAATCTCACACAAGAGAGGATCGAGCTACGAAACCCTAACAACAGCTAGCAAAGAGTTGAACCAGCAAGAACATAAAATGAAGCACATGAGACACAAAATTTATCTTGTGGTTCAGCTCGCCACCAAGGCTTGCCTAAGTCCACGTTGTTGAGGCATCCACAAAAGGATTGGCTCGCCACCAAGGCTTGCCTTGCCCTCGTTCTCAAATCAAGAGAATGAACTCTTGAAGTGAGGGGTAATTTCTTAGCTGTAGGATGAGGTTACAAATCTCCCAAGGCTACAACACGAGTTGGCAAGCACAAGGGCAATGCCTAGCTGGCTAGGAGCAAGCTCCAAGAGTAACAAACCCTAGAACCATTGGCCAAACGTGAACCAAATGCTCTTAGACTTTGGGAATCAGTGGATCTGTTCTCCAATCGAGTTTTGCTGCCTTTTCTCTCAAGTTTTGATGGTGGAAATCAAGGATTGCTTGGGAGCTTGAAGGAGCAACAATGGAGGAGAGAGAGGTGAGCTTTGGTCTGTTCAGTTTTGAACTAAACTGTTGAAGAAGAAGGCTCTCTATTGTGGGCCGGCCCAAATGGTATTTATACCTCTTGGGTCCCAACGGTCGTTTATGGGCGTCACTGTCGCCCTCATAGGGCGTCACTGCCGCCCTAGCCAAAATAGATAGAATCTGGAGATTTTTGGCTAGCTGCTTTGGCTGGGTAAGAGGATGTAGATCTAAAGTTTTGAGCATCTGGTTGCACAGTTGACCAACTGTACTAGAATCCCTCTTTATAGTATGGCTTTCCCTAAACTCAAATTCAAAGCATAAAAGAATGTAAATGCCTTTGAGCTGGTTGCCACTTCATTTGGCAATTGAGAACTTCTATTATCGAATATGTTTTCCTCATTCTCATTATACCTTGATTATGTGACTTGAACCATTTCCGTACATATGAGTTCACCTTCATGGCTTCAAGTCACTTCCACTAATGATTTGATCCTCAACACAATATGACTCCTCATAGCTTGATTAGTACCTTGACTCAATGCAAGTACTCTCTTCTTCACCTTAGCCATGGTACCTCGGTCACCAAGCCGTCGCTTGCCCTTCACCTTCGCTTAGTACCTCGAAGCCTTTTACTTGCTATCTTCACCCTATCAAGCCATACTTAAGTCACATTATATTAAGCATCCATTGAAAAACATTTCTTCAATATTTTGATCCTTGCTTGAATACTTTCTAGATATGAATGTTGAGATCAATCAAGCTTCAGTTTGTCTCATATAGAGACATACATGGATCAACATCAATATGGTCAAGCTAATTCATGATTCCTTATTTCCTTCTCATTTTGGCTTGACATTCCAATTGATCTTTCATATATTCATCCATGTAAGCAAACCAATGTAGAGACCGACTTATATCCATTATACATTGTTATTTACCAAGTATGTTTGCTTTCACATGATGCTATGATATCCCACAACATAAAAGCCATTTCATTGATTCTATTTGCATTGTTGTCTTTTGTTTGAACAAGATTGCTTCCAAAAACTTCCAATACAACAATACACAGTTTGGCATTCACTTTAACACAATGTGGCATATCATCAAGTTTGCCTACTAGTTGAACCTTGTATATACTTGTTAATACACAACCCACAAGTATATGCACTAGACTCAATTTCCTGTTCAACACTTAGCAAACTTATTAGACCTTTAATTGTGTTGTCATTCAATTTACCAAAACCCACTAAAGGGCTAGATGCACTTACACTGCTAGATCATCTATTCCTGCATTGTCTTTGGTTAGTTCTAATCTTTTGCATGATAGTGTTGACATACATCGTGTGCATTCAGATCATGGAGTCTATATGCTTGCTGAATTTGTTATGCAAGATGATATGCTAGAAACTTGGAAACATGGTCACGTTCCTTCTCACAATTATTTTAGTTCCCTTTGTCTGCGCAACCTCGTTCTTCTTTATGTTGTGCAGGATCCGTTTCAAGCACAATCAACGCTGAGGACAACTTTTCATCAAGAAGGGGAGGATGATGAGGACATGACACCCATGCATATGACCATGTTTGGCGCATGGTATGGAGGGGTAGGAGGCCAACAAGGGTGTCCAAGTCAAGAAGGAGGTTTGAGGCTAATTCGGTTCGAATCCCCAAGGTGGAGGCCCAAAGCAACTTAAGTTCGAGTCTACCTTGGCCTCTAGGACTAGTCTGCCTTAAACTGGTCACCTAGGATACATTTGGACTCTGTTTTTGATGATCCACATATGGTTGGAAAGCTAATTTGATAAGGAAGTCAATCCAAGTGGTCTCACATCAAAAGACCTTCAGAATCAACAGTAATCATCAAAACAAATTAGCATCCAGAATCTGCCAGGGTGCTATGACACCGTCTTTTGGTTTGTTGGACCGTGTATCATGTTTGGGCCCATTATGGGGCGCGTCTAGGGGGAGCATCCTACAAGCTCCCTTCTAGCATCTTACCTTCTAGGGCTTGGGCTATTTTTCCATTGCGGCGCAATTGAGAATCGCGTCACTTGACCGTTGTTACTTAGCTTCGACCTCGCTTGCTAGGTCTGATGCTTTCTCGTGTGGTTTATTCAGCCATATGCTATGCGTTAGGGCTAGATGTGATGTCTAAACTATGAGGTGGATGGTTCTTGAACCTAGCCTCGGCCTTTAGTAGGGTTGCCGCGAATCTATGACACAGAGAGGAGCCTAGTCGTGGTTTGGATCTTGGCTTTAGGCGGGATTTTAGGGTCCCTACTCCTTGTTCCCCAGTGTCTCTTCTGACCCGAAGGGGTCATGATGCCTTATTTTAGGCAAGTTGAGTTTTTGCCCCACACGGGGAAAGGCTCGTCCACCGTAACCACGTGGTTAGAGCGGCGCGCCTCGACGAGGTTGATGGGTAATTTAAGTAGGACTCGATATCATCCCCAATCGATGTGGAGTTCAGCTGTGCCTCATGTGAGACATCCCATAAATCATCGTCCGTTAATCCCGTTGGTCCCCAACCACCTCCGCAGTGGCCAGAGGGCAAGATGCCTCCCTGAGAGGGGGTCAACCCGGGAGACTTCGAAGCAAATGACTCAAACACAGTGAGAGATGGCCATGTGGCTCTGCACCACCGATTAGAGCCGTGGGGGGCCATCACCTCCTAGCCCTATCTCTAGTTGGCCTCGAGCCCTCCTAAGGGTTGACCAGAGGGATCTTTCTAAGTACGACGCATGGTCATGAGCGATATGGTTGTTTTGTGCATGGACTTGTGGGATCGTTGCCTCCCTGGTTGCTACGCAACTAGAATGGCGCCCATTTTTGTGTGAACGGGTGCATTATCGCTTAACCATGATGGCAGAGAACCGCTCAACGTGAATCCTAGGGGTGATTGACCTCCCCAGTTATTTGCGACTTCATGGTGCCCTTTGTGTGGTCATGGCTTGCTACGCGCTGCCTTGCTTCTAAAGGGCTCGCGGGACTTGCTCTAGGACAGACTCCGTGCGAGCTTGGTTCGTGTCTTGGAGGGCCACCGCTTAAGTGACCTCCTTTGTCTAGGCCTATTCCTTACCTTTGTTTTCACTTTCTTCTGCCACTTGCTATAAACAAGAGAGCAAAAAGGAACTAGGAGGTCGGGCCTGAGAGTTTTGCCTCGGTCACATGTCGTCGCCCGCCGTGGTGCTGTGTGCTTTACCGCAGCTTGCTATTTCTGCCGCCGCTCCGCTTTCCTTCTGTGTGTTGAGATGGGTGAGTGGGTACCTTCAGAGGTGACGGAGGTGAGGCTGCTATGGTTGGTGGAGAGAGGTCTCCTTTCTTCGAAGGAAGTTGCTGGGTGGAGGGCTGCCGTCGGGGAGGCCTTCCTGTTCCTGTAGCCCGATGAGACGGTGTTGTTCACCGACTTCCATGAGCATGGGTTTGTGATCCTGATGTTAAACTTCTTCCATGGATTCCTCCATGAGTACAGCATCCAATTGCAGCACCTTCCTCCTAACATGGTGCTATAGCTATCGGGCTTCGTTGTTGTCTATGAGGCCTTCCTAGGGATCAAGACTAATAAGGACCTATTCTGATGAGTGTTCGAGGTCAAGACTCGTAAGGCGCATGGCTCTGATGGTGATGTGCTCACCCTAGTGGGTGGGATGAACATTCAAATGCGCTATGGTGCATCCTAAGCTATCCATGTCTGTCATCCTAGATCTTGAACTCCGACTAGCACAGGAATTGGTTTTATATTCACGACGATGCCACTGCCCCTCTTCCTTGGTTCTCTGTCACCGCGCCAGTGAGGCTAGAATCATGGAGTTAAGGATGCGAGCAGAGTCGATCGAAGAAGGTGTTGGAGATCCTTAGGATCCTTGAAGGCCAAGTGCCGGTTGGCCTGAATGGCGTCGCGGTGCTGTGAACCATGATTGAACGGCGTGTTCAGCCACCGAAGCTTTGGGCACGCATGCTGTGTGATTTCACTAGAGTCGGGGACCCAAGCCAAGAGTCTACGGAGATGCTTAAGGCAAACAAGGTTACAAAATGGGTGGCTAAGCTGGTCACTGCGCCACCGTTGTCGTGGTCAAGAACGCCGTAGAGGCATTTTTGGCCACTTATCAGCCTGATCTAGTGAGTCCTCTTCTTCTTTTGTGTTTTATTCTTGTTTGGGCTCCCTAACCATGCTGGTCTTATTTTTGTAGCCATTTCCTTTGTTCGCCTCTTGATTCCACCTCCCTCGCCGTAGGGGCATCGAGCATGCCGCACGACAGAGGGCAGCCACTAAGGAGAAGGAACGACTTCACCGCAAGAAAGCAAAGAGGCGTGAGGTGCGCTGGGAGCAGGGGGTCTTGCCGTCGGATGGTGATGCTGATGATGCTGGGGATGCTGAGGACAAGGGCAAGGATTGGGCGGTTCTTGGTGCTCCATAAGGATCCAGCGCCACTGCCAGACCGAGCGATGCTAGCTGTTCGGCGAGCACTTCAGGTGGGAGCACCACCCAAAAGTGTTTGCTCCCATCTCTGCCGTGGGAGTCAAGTCCGAAGCATCCCCAGGCCACTGCGGGTGATGGTTGGGCTCCCTATCCACTGCACCTAGCAATCCTTAGTTTGGGAGGAGCGAGGTCCCTGTTCGACGGGAGGATGTTGAGGATACTACGATGATGAGGGCCATGCTAGAGATGGATGGTGCGAGCCACCATTCCATGGAGGGGTCCATAAGAGGGCTAATGACCTCCCCCGGCTCTCTTTCATGCATGTGGAGGCTAAGCGCCCTGCTTCCTCGATGCTCTGATTGGAGGCATTCGAATCGATGGTGGCTGACATCACCTGGGAACATGATGTTTGGGATGTCAGCGATGTTGTTGTGACCGAAGAAGCCTCGCCGGCTTCTGGATTCATGGTATCATTAGAAGAGCCTCCTTTCTCAACCCTTGTGTGGCATCGCACGTGGGAGGGTGCCTTGCTCTACCAGTCGTGGAGTGCTCTGCTAGGTGTGCCTTGCTCTCGCTGTCCTCCTTCTGATCGGGGTTAATGACATTTTCTCTTTGGCTGATCTTTGGCGATTTCTCGATGTAGCGAGTCTTCCATGGGGCGTGCCATCTTGAAGTGAAAGCTCTAGTTTAGTTTTGGTAAATTGATGAAACCCTAAGTGCTAACCTACTTTATCAAAGTGATTATGAGATAGGTAGCACTACTCTAAGTAATGAAGCAATAGTGAAAATTATGATGATGGTGATGGCATGGTAATGATCGAATGCTTGGACTTGGAAAAGAAGAAAGAGAAAAACAAAAAACTTAAGGAAAAGGTGAAACTTGATAGGAGCTTTTTGTTTTGGTGACCAAGACACTTAGTGAGTGTGATCATATTTAGGATCAATAGCCATACTATTAAGAGGGGTGAAACTCGTATCAAAATACGGTTATCAAAGTGCCACTAGATGCTCTAACTCATTACATATGCATTTAGGATCTAGTGGAGTGCTAACACCCTTGAAAACAATTGTGAAAATATGCTAACACATGTGCACAAGGTGATACACTTGGTGGTTGGCACATTTGAGCAAGGGTAAAGAAGATAGAGTTGAAAAGAAGTTGATTGCGCTGGTCACAGGGTGACCGAACGCGTCCGATATCGATACTGGACGTGTCCGGTATTTTGGCCAGGTGCAGGCAGAGTTGCCGAGGTGACTGGATGAAAGGTCCTTGTTTGCTTTTGGTAATTGAGTGACAACTTAGATGGACTAATTGTGTTTATGTGAGATACACAGGTGATTAGTCCCCAGGTACATGTGTGTGAGCAACATATGCCATGAAGGTGAAAATGGCTTGGAGATGTTGCAAAGCTCACACATGTGATGATGAAGGAGCTTAAATGCACATGAGACATGACATTGAGTCATGTGATCAAGGTGGAGAAGATCAAGACAAGACTTGGCTTGATGGACCGGTAGCAAACGTGAAGGGCAAGTCGAAGGCTTTGGAGTGATGGACCGCGTGGCGGTGAAGCTTGAGCAAGACTTGGTGCCAATGGATGATGGCAATAGTGAAGAGCAAGTAAAGTCAAGATCAATGAACCAATATGATCACATGATGATATGAAGTGGATCATATCATTATTGATCATGTTGGTGCATGTGTTGCATCAACATTGGAGGAGATGGAATGGAATGCGTAAGGCAAAGGTATAACCTAGGGCATTTCATTTCACCGGTCATAGGTGTGTAGAGAAGTTTATGACCAGGTTTAGGATAGATGGTTGTACTATCAAGACGGGCAAACTTGTTTGCATATCGGTCATCTAGTGTCACTCGAGTAATCTAACTTTGCATCGTCGCTAGGATCGAGTGGCGTGGCAAGTTGAGTGGCTAACCCTTTGGGAAATGATTGTGAAAAGCTAACACACATACACATGGTGGTGTACACTTGGTGGTGTTGGCACATTTACAAAGGAGAAAAAGTTGGTGATGAAAATGAGTAAGTCATGCTGGTTACAGAGTGACCGGATGCATCCGGTATGGTGACCGGACACGTCCGGTATTCGGTGGCGTACTCAGCGATCGGACGCGTCCGGTCGCCACACTGGATGCGTCCGGTGTGAAGCAGTAAAGACGGAGTTTGGTGGAGCAGTCGATCAGACGCTGGCAGTGTCCAGTCCAGTGTGACCGGACGCGTCCGGTCGACAGAGGATGCTTACTGGACTCGACCGAACACTGAGGCTCAGCGTCCGGTTAGTTTCTAACTGTCACGTCTGTTTGGCCCTAGAGGCTTACTGGACTCGACCGGACACAGTGGTGTAGCGTCCGGTCGTTTCGTGCTAAGCATCCGGTCATCGTGTCAGAGAGCCGTTGGAGGCAACGGTTGGACACATGGTAGTCAGGCAGCTACCGGACACGTCCGGTATGCACGAGCGGTGCGTCCAGTGCAGCGTCCGGTGCTGCGTCCGGTCGGCCCGAAAAATGCCCAGTGAAGGGGTAACGGCTCTATTTGTTCGTAGGGTTATAAATAGAAGCCATGGTCGGCCTTGGGCCGGAAGGAGAGCACACTAGAGCCTTGGTGGCTTGTGTAGTAGTGCTTGGGAGCCCTCCATCTCACACATACTTGATAGCGATCATCCGATTGTGTGAGTGAGTGATTCTAGTGCGATTGCATCATGAGGTTGCATTGAGTGGCACTAGGTGATCGAGTTGCAAGCCGGTGGTGCTTGTTACTTTTGGAGGTTGCCACCTCCTAGATGGCTTGGTGGTGGTCTCCGTCGAAGCCCACAAGAAGCTTGTGTGGTGCTCCGGAGAAGTGCTTGTGAGGGATACTTGTGCTCGCCTCATGGGAGTCACGAAGAGCAACTTTAGTAAAGCGTGTCATTGAGCTACCCTCACTCAAGGGGTAGGTTCTTGTTGCGCCCGACGTGCGGGCTTAGCGGGTGATGCTAATTAGTCGCCGAACCACCAAGTGAGTGGTCGACACAATAGGGACTAGCGTGTTGGCAAACACGTGAACCTCGGGAGAAAAATCATCGTGTCAACATTGTTCTTCTCATTGGTTTGCATCCCCGTTACACAAGCTTGCTATTACTCTCATATACATTAAGCTTGTGTTGTTGCTCTTGTAATTAGTTAGCTTGTGTAGCTTACTAGTTATCTTCTTGATTGTGTAGCATAGAAGTAGCTCCCTTGCGTGGCTAATTTGGTTTGTGTAACCTTGTTAGTCACATTGCTTAGTTTGTGTAGCTAAGTAACTGTGCTCTCTAATTTGGCATTGGTTGCCTTGTTATTGAGTGTTGCTAGTGAGCTTAGGTGGCTTTGTGCTTTTGCTTACTAGCATGTGTAGGAGCTCCCTTGTTGCTTAAAGTACTAGTGGCATAGGTTTGTATGACCTTGCTTCTAGAATTGGTTAGGAGAGCTCTAGCTAGCCCGTCACCTTTGTTGCTTGATTAGTATCTTTGCAAGGTGCTAGTGAACATAGATAGAGGGGTGTAGTCTTAGCTAGACCGATAGTTTTAATTCCGCACTTGTTTCGGTTAGTCAACGTGATTAAGTTTTAAAAATGACTATTCACCCCCCCTCTAGTCGCCATCTCGACCCTTCAAGTGGTATCAGAGCCTGGTCTCTCATTTGTGGTCTTCACCAACCCGAGAGGATGATGAACTTTGGGCTAGAAGTTGTTTGTGACACACATTTTTGATGGCACACACTATGCACGGTGAAAACATCATATGCTTGATCATTTCCATGAATTAGGTCCCAAGGCATGGTGGATCATTGTTGTTGGTTTTTCTCGTGTTGCCTTGAATAAGGATAACCTCACCCAAGCACAAGAGGGTTGCTTACAACTTGATCATCGTGCTCTTTATTATCTAACGTGTGTTATACATGATGATATTTTTAGACGTGTGTGGGACTTGGAGAGTGCTCATGATATGTGGCTAGCACTCCAAGCCTTTTACGGTGACTCCTCCACATGAGATGATGGTAAATTCAAGAAGGAGGATGAACCAAAGAAGGAGGCGCATGAGTGTGTTGAGCATAACCACAATTTGGTGATTGTGGAAGATTGCTCCACCTCATGGTCAAGTGATGATGATGATAATCGATCAACTACAAGTTCACTTGACAAGGTTGATGATGATGCCACAAGTGTTGCAAGTGATGATGCTACCCATTGCACACTTGATGGTAATGATGGTTCATGCTCAAGCCATGATGAAGATGCTACTACATGCTCTCCAACCTCACCACATTGTCTCATGTCACAAGGTGACACTAAGGTATCAAATGATAATGTGGTTGATCATATTGATTCATATGATGAGTTTGTTAGTAGACTTACTAGCATGACCATGTCTTTAGAAAATGAGAAAGATAAAACATTGAAATTAGAAAATGAAAACTCATTTCTAAAGAACTCTTGTGAAGAACATAAGAAATTACTTGATGCTTATAAATCTTTACTTGATGAGCTAAAATTGAATCATGAGACACTACTTGCATCTCATGATGAATTATTAGAACAACATGCTTCTCTCATTAAAGTGTTTACAAAGAAACTTAAAAATAATGAGAGCTCATCACATGGATCAAATGATAAATTGCAAAATATTGCTAACCCTTGTGATGTAGGCAAGAAGCATGTATCCACCTCTTATGACGATTTATTAGATATGCCATGCTCTTCACATATAGATGCTTGTTCTACTTCCATGTCTTGTGAGACTAACATTTTGAAGGAGAACATTGAGCTCAAAAGTGAAGTGAAGAAATTGAGCAACAAGTTAGAGAGGTGCTACAACTCTCAAGTCACCTTTGAGCATTGTTGAAGACTCAAAGAAACTTTGGTGACAAGAGTGGAGTCGGCTTCAAGACTAGCAAAGTCAATCATCAAGAAAGCTGCAATGACATAAGTGGCATTGGCTTCAATAAGAGCAAGATCAAGGGCAAAAGATGGGGCAAGAGAAGATATGAAAGAGAAATGAAGAAGCAAGAACAAGAGAAGCTCTCTAATTTCATGTGCTTCAAGTTCCATGAAGTGGGACATCTTGCAAATAGTTGCCCCAATGAAGAAAAGCTCAAGTTGAAGAAAGAAGAAGAGAGGCTAAGGCATGTGAATTGCTTCAAGTCCCGCACTTGGGGTTATCTTACCTCAATGTGCCCAACTAAGCAATTGGTGAAGCAACAAGTGAAGCCTCAACCAAAGCCACAAGTTGAGCAAGAGAAGACACCCCAAGCTCAAATCAAGATCAACCATAAAGATGGTGGTGATTTGATGATAAAGAAGAAAAAAACAAGAAGGGGTGAAAAGGCAAGGTATCCAATGCAAACTCAAGATGCCAAGATGATGAGCAAGAATGAAGATGAGAAGAAAGATTATGCTCACATCAAGTGCTTCAAGTATGGAAGTACGGGACACTTTGCCTCTAAGTGTCCTACCAAGCTTGAGAAGAAGGCTCAAGCAATCCATGAGAGGCAAGGCAATAAGAAGCACCACATGAGCAAAGAAGAGAAGGCTCAAGCAAAGAGAAAGTGCTACTCATGCCGGAAAAGGGGACACATGGCACAATCATGTCCCCTAGGTGACATTTCTAAGCCTATTTCAATTGTTGATAATAATGTGCTTAGAAAGGATGGCAATGGTACCTCATTGGTTGCAATTGCAAAACATCCCGCTATTCATACTAAGGCTATGCATAAGTATGTTGCTCCTAACTTGAGAGGACCCAAACTTGTTTGGGTACCATCAAAAAAAGTGGATGATTGATTATAGGTACCAATGGCATTGGAGACTTGATTCAATTGATCTCACATTGTTCATCATATGTTGAATCAAGTTATGAAGCTTAGTGCACATCCAAACCCAATGCCAAGAGAAAATTAAGTGAAGTCCAAGTGCTACAACATACAAGTGTCATATTCAAGTTGTGGTGATTTATTGGATTATTTGATGGCTTGCAAATAATTAAGTTCAAGCTTTCTAGTTGGATGATCATGAGCTAACCAAGGTATATCTTTTGTTGTTCATTTCATTTGGGTGCATATGAGTTGATTGAATTGGATAAATATGCAATGTTGCTTGCTATAAGTTGATTGAATGGATAATTGCTTAGTAATCAAATTTGGATTGATTTGTGTTGGATAAGCTCATAAGATGACATTTAGTAAGTGGTTTGAATGGATATATGCCTTATGAAAGTATTCAAACAAGTTAGTTTCAAGTTTGATTCATACATGATGAAGTATAGCTCAATTGTTGAAATCTGTCCTATAATTGAGAATCTGAGCTAGCTGTGATCTTAGCCATGTTTAAGTGATCAAAACATATTGAATTGGCATGAAAATTGGTATACATGCTCTAGACTTATGGTATAAGATGCTGTAGAAATTTCATGAAAATTGGATAAGAAATGCTTTGGTTTTGGAGTGATTCTTGTCAGCTATAGTGCAGCAGTTTTCAGCATGTAGCAGTGGTGGAAGAATTGAAATCTGGTAGCCATCTAGAAGTCAAATGAAGCTCAAATTTTTAAAGCTGCTAGATAACTTAGTAAAGAACATCTCCACCAAATTTTGTGGTATTTGGATTTGTACTTTGGGAGATATGCTTATTTCTTTGAAGAGTACAAAATCTGTTAGAAAAGTGACAAATGTTGGATTGATCTAGAGTCACTTGATTGAAAGGTCCTCAAGTTAGAAACATGTTTACAAGTGTTTGAGGTACCTAAGTTTGGTTTTGAGATGATCTAAAAGAATTACAAGCAAAGAGTACAAGGCCATTTGATTGTGGAGTATACTTTGCACACCTTTGGTACTCAAGATGAAGATCAAGATCAAACTCAAGATGAAGTTGAAGTTTAAGTTCTAGTGACTATTGGAAATCATTTGGTAGAAAGAAAAGAACTTAAATAAGAAGAAAGAAAAGGGCTTAAAGAAGGAATCAAGGTTACTCATCAAGTTAAGTCCATCACTTGGATCAATCAATCAAGTCATTTCAAGTGAGTATCAAGAATGATTCTTGGAGAAAGGTCACTTCTCCCTAGTGTAGGGGCTTGCCGCCTATGTGTAGGTGAACCAAGTGTGGTACTTGGAAGGCTAACATGGAAGTGGTGATCTGAGAAACATTTGAGATGCTTAGTTGAAGCAATCAAAAGGGTTGATCAAGAAAAGCAAGCAACACCCAAAAGAGAGCTAATCATGATATTTCAAGTAGTATTCTTAAATTGATACTCTCATGCAAGCAAAGATTAAAAGATAAAGCAAGTCAACCACAATAAGAAAGTGCACTTGATCATAAGTGGTATTCATTTCATATAGGTGAAGAATGGAATTCAAAATGGTATCTATTGGTCTTCACCAAGCTTATAATTGGACTTCACATTGCTATTGGAGTAATGAATTAGAATCTATGTGACTATTCTCTACTCCAACATAGCAAAGGTATCATTGTAATGTGCATGATCATTTTATCCTTTACTAGTATGCGGTTAGTGCATATAGTACATGCTTCATAGGATCATGCATAACAAATGAAATATTTAAATTCATAGCCTACCACTATTGTTTGAATGATTACTTGATCTAGTGGTTAGTATATGAATTTGTTCATGAGCTAGTAAACCCAAGTACTTGATCTAATTTGAATTGCTAACAAGTGACAAGTACAACATTGATAAGATAACCCTTAAAAAGGTGTGAAGAAGCTTGTCATTGGTTCAAACCGAACTTGAAAGCTTAGGCAAATCAATTTAGTTCAAGTCAATCATAGAAGCTTATGATAGTGATAAGAGTACAAGCATAAGACAACAATGCAAATGGATATCTAGTTTGTATATTTCAAATGATATCTAGACTCAAGTATTTTATCAAGAATCTACAAATAATGTCTAGATCAACTTACAAGTGATATCCTATAAGTGGTACTCATGAAGATAGCAAATGTTCAAGAAATGGTCTTTATTGATAAATCAAACAAGTGGTTCCATACTAGAAGATTCTTTCAAATGGTATTCACTTCCTACAAGTGGTATCTATACATAGTAGACGATGGTTCCACAAGTGATCCTCAACTTTAAGTAATCATCAAATGAAGAATGCATCCCTCAACTACAAGAGCTTAAGTGTATCAAATGGATGACCCATGCTATCACATAGGGGGAGGTGTCCCACAAATTGATATCAAGATAAAAAATCTTATGTGTGGTATCTCAAGAAGCCCTACACAAGATACAAGTGGTATAAGTTACAAGTGGTATCTACAAGTGGTGTTATTCCAACAATCAAGAGATGTCCATAAAAAATGCAAGATTCAAGACTCAACCATCTACCCCAAATGCATACCTTTGCATCAATGAGAAGCACACCTTTTATGGAAATTAATGACAAAGGGGGAGAGATTGTACAAAGATATGAAAGCCTCTATAGGGGGAGAGATAAATTGTGCAAGGGGAGAGATAAGATATGAAAGCTTAGGAGGTTGGACATGAATATGGACAAAGAGGGAGCAACATTGGAGAAAAGAGATGAATCATAATTTCTTGGACAAGAGAAGCACACAAGTAGGGGGAGCAAGCTCATGAACTTTAATTGATTGCATTTGATATGTGCATATTCATGTGCTTGCTTGCATTGCATAAGTTTTCAAATTCTATATGCATGCTTGTGTGGTGTATGCTAGTTGTAGAAGTTGAATGATGATTTGATAACTAGCATGCATAGGATGATAGCTAGACACTTGGTATGATTTTCAAGTAATGCTAGTACCTTGCTTTTAATGTTGATCTCACAAGGTATCTAGTGTTTTTATTGCCAAGTGATATCTAGCTAACCATGGTGCTAAGGATGAACTTAAAGGTGCAACTCCGATTGGTACACGCTTCAAAGGTTTATTCTATACACCTTAGCATCATTTTGTAGTATTTACTCTCCCACATTTTTAATCTATGCATATGTGCGAACTTCAAATCAAACATTCTAGAACACATGTAGGGGGAGCTAATACTACCATTTCGGGTTTATGGTACTTGTCCAAAATCATATTCACATGGTAAAATTGCTTGGGCAAGCAACATGAACCCAAAAGAGCTTAATTTTCATATCTTTGTAGAGTTGTCATCAATTACCAAAAAAGGGGAGATTGAAAGGTCCTTGTTTGGTTTTGGTAATTGAGTGACAACTTAGGTGAACTAATTGTGTTTATGTGAGATATACAGGTGATTAGTCCATAGGTACATGTGTGTGAGCAACATATGCTATGAAGGTGAAAATGGCTTGGAGATGTTGCAAAGCTCACACATGTGATGATGAAGGAGCTTAAATGCACATGAGACATGACATTGAGTCATGTGATCAAGGTGGAGAAGATCAAGACAAGACTTGGCTTGATGGACCGGTTGCAAACGTGAAGGGCAAGTTGAAGGCTTTGGAGTAATGGACCACGTGGCGGTGAAGCTTGAGCAAGACTTGGCGCCGATGGACGATGGAAACGGTGAAGAGCAAGTGAAGTCAAGATCAATGAACCAATATGATCACGTGATGATATGAAGTGGATCATATCATTGTTGATCATGTTGGTGCAAGTGTTGCATCAACATTGGAGGAGATGGAATAGAATGCGCAAGGCAAAGGTATAACCTAGGGCATTTCATTTCACCGGTCATAGGTGTGTAGAGAAGTTTATGACCAGGTTTAGAATAGATGGTCATACTATCAAGAGGGGCAAACTTGTTTGCATATCAGTCATCTAGTGTCACTCGAGTAATCTAACTTTGCATCATCGCTAGGATCGAGTGGCGTGGCAAGTTGAGTGGCTAACCCTTTGGGAAATGATTGTGAAAAGCTAACACACATACACATGGTGGTGTACACTAGGTGGTGTTGGCACATTTACAAAGGAGAAGAAGTTGGTGATGAAAACGAGTAAGTCATGCTAGTTACAGAGTGACCGGACACGTCCAGTATTTGGCGGCGTACTCAGCGATCAGATGCGTCCAGTCGCCACACCGGACGCATCCGGTGTGAAGCAGTAAAGACGGAGTTCGGTGGAGCAGTCGATCGGATGCTGGCAGCGTCCGGTCTGGTGTGACCGGACGCGTCTAGTCGACAGAGGATGCTTACTGGACTCGACTGGACACTGAGGCTCAGCGTCCGGTCAGTTTCTAACTGTCGCGTCTGGTCGGCCCTGGAGGCTTACTGGACTTGACCGGACACAGCGGTGTAGCGTTCGGTCGTTTTGTGCTGAGCGTCTGGTCATCATGTCAGAGAGCCATTGGAGGCAACGGTCAGACACGTGGCGGTCAGGCAGCTACCGGACACATTCGGTATGCACGAGCAGTGCGTCCAGTGCAGCGTCCGGTGCTACGTCCGGTTGGCCCGAAAAACGCCCAGTGAAGGGGTAACGGCTCTATTTGTTCATGGGGTTATAAATAGAAGCCATGGTCGGCCTTGGGCCAGAAGGAGAGCACACTAGAGCCTTGGTGGCTTGTGTAGTAGTGCTTGGGAGCCCTCCATCTCACACATACTTGATAGCAATCATCCAATTGTGTGAGTGAGTGATTCTAGTGCGATTGCATCATGAGGTTGCATCGAGTGGCACTAGGTGATCGAGTTGCAAGCTAGTGGTACTTGTTACTTTTGGAGGTTGCCACCTCCTAGATGGCTTGGTGGTGGTCTCCGTCGAAGCCCGCAAGAAGCTTGTGCGGCGCTCCGGAGAAGTGCTTGTGAGGGATACTTGTGCTCGCCCCGTGGGAGTCGTGAAGAGCAACTTTAGTAAAGCGTGTCATTGAGCTACCCTCACTCAAGGGGTAGGTTCTTGCTGCGCCCGACGTGCGGGCTTAGCGGGTGATGCTAATTAGCCGCCGAATCACCAAGTGAGTGGTCGACACAACGGGGACTAGCGTGTTGGCAAACACGTGAACCTCGGGAGAAAAATCATCGTGTCAACATTGTTCTTCCCGTTGGTTTGCATCCCTATTACACAAGCTTGCTATTACTCTCATATACATTAAGCTTGTGTTATTGCTCTTGTAATTAGTTAGCTTGTGTAGCTTACTAGTTATCTTCTTGATTGTGTAGCATAGAAGTAGCTCTCTTGCGTGACTAATTTGGTTTGTGTAACCTTGTTAGTCACATTGCTTAGTTTGTGTAGCTAAGTAATTGCGCTCTCTAATTTGGCATTGGTTGCCTTGTTATTGAGCGTTGCTAGTGAGCTTAGGTGGCTTTGTGCTTTTACTTACTAGCATGTGTAGGAGCTCCCTTGTTGCTTAAAGTACTAGTGGCATATGTTTGTGTGACCTTGCTTCTAGAATTGGTTAGGAGAGCTCTAGCTAGTCTGACACCTTTGTTGCTTGATTAGTATCTTTGCAAGGTGCTAGTGAACATAGATAGAGAGGTGTAGTCTTGGCTAGACTGATAGTTTTAATTCTGCACTTATTTCGGTTAGCCAATGTGATTAAGTTTTAAAAAGGACTATTCACCCCCCTCTAGTCACCATCTCGACCCTTCACTGGACCCTACCTTGTAGCAGTGACTGGACGCTGAGCAATCACTGTTTAGCGTCAGGCCGTGGTGACATGGGGCATGGGTGTTGGTCTAGAGAGGACCGGATGCAGGGGTGCATACGGTCGGCCACATCGGACGCGTCTGGTCGTAGTTGAGCGACTCCTAGAAGCTCTCTGGACTCGATCGGATGCTACCCCTCCTACGTCCGGTCAGTCACACCAGACGCGTCCAGTCATAGTTGAGTGGCTTTGGGAGCTCTTTGGACTCGATCGGACATTGCCCCTTCTACGTCCGATCGGTCACTACAGTGTGTCCAATGCATCATGCCAGAGCGTGTCAAAGAGGCCCATTGGGGGCAATGGTTACTTCATTGAATGGGACACGTGGTGGTCAAGCAGTGACCAAACGCGTCCGGTGCATATGACCTGCGCATCCGGTCGTCCCACAGTCAGCCCAATAATTGAGCCAACGACTCTATTGTTTTGGGGTGTCTATAAATATCATTTGGCCAACTCTAGCTCACTCGCTTGGCCATCTGCATTGACATAGCAACCTTGTGAGCTTAGCCAAAGCCCTCCCACTCATCTCCATCATTGATTCATCATCTTTGTGAGATTGGGAGAGAATCCAAGTGCATTGCTTGAGTGATTGCATCTAGAGGTACTTGGTGTTCGTGTTTCGCTACGTAATTCACTTGTTACTCTTGGTGGTTGCCACCACCTAGATGGCTTGGAGCAGCGAGGATCATCGAGCGGAGGTTGGTGATTGTCTCTGGCTCAGATCGTGGTGATTGTGAGCGGTTCTTGACCTTTTCCCGGCGGAGAGCCAAAAGGTATTCTAGTAAATTGCTCGTGGCTTGCATGATCATCATCTTATGTTGGTTGTGCAGCACCCTATTGAGGGTTTTGTGTGTGATGCCAATTAGCGCGTGAACCTCCAAGTGAGTGTATCACCACAACGAGGACTAGCTTGTCGGTAAGCAAGTGAACCTCGGTAAAAAATCATTGTGTCATCATTTGATTCTGAGGTGATTGGTATTCATTGGTATTCATTCTTGTGATTGATTGGTTCATTCCTCAACTTGACAGTATAACCATCTTGCTCTCTCTCTCTTTAAATTACCACAAACTAGTTGTCAAGCTCTTTAGGGTAGCTAGCCATGAGAGCTTGTTAGTTTGGTTAGTATGGCTCTTTAGTTAGCCTTTGAGAGCACACTAACTTAGTGTAGTAACATAGCCATTATGTGGATAGAGACTATAGAAACTAGAATTATAGTAGGTGGCTTGGTTTTTAGTAGGCTAGCACAACACTCGCTTCGCCTCATATTTATCTAACCGGTTTGTTAAGTGTTGTTGTAGAAATTTTCAATAGTCTATTCACCCCCTCTAGCCATTAGGACCTTTCACGAAGCCACCTCCAGGTATAGTGAGCTCTCCTACATGGTCGGGGCCATCCCTGAGTGATGATGTAGTTCCTGGGCCGTTAGCCTAGCTCCCCTCAATTGCAGCCCTGCACTCACCCCTTAGAGAAGGCTTCGCTTCAATGGGGGATCGTGCTAGTGTTGGCATGAAGGTGAGTAAGGCTGAGGGACAAAGGTCGACTATTAGAAGGTCTGAGGCAGCCATCAACCCAAGGGATGCAGGTTCACCACCCCTGGGTAGCCCCCACTCGTGGAGGTGATTTCTGATGGGCCAAGCATGTCAGCCCTTCCTCTCGGCGAGGAAGGTTTGGAGCTAGACTAGGGCTTCTTCATTTGGCCACACCCCATGGAACTTGACTAGGCTCTATTTGTGGTGGACGATGTGGCTGAGAAGGCCATAGGGGAGGCTACCTCCTAGAGCCATGAGGGTGTCCGAGCAACCTTGTCTAAGCTAGGCAAAGCAGTCGTCGTGGTTGCATGGCTAGGCACGGAGGCCAACGCCGGATGATCGATGAGGTGGTTGTGGGGGGCATGACCCCGGATACCCATGGCAAACCACATGGGCTACGCCCCTAGGGGTGGCTCAGTCCACAAGACGAAGCCTTGCGGGGTACGATGCCGCTCGGCGCCTCCCGCAAGACACCGGGAAGATATCCTGATGATACTACGAAATCTGTTAGGATACGTATGATCCCATAATTCCTGTAATCTGTTATTACTTTCTGGTTATCTCCTAAATCTAACCGACTTGTAACCCTACCCTTGGACTATATAAGGTGGGTAGGGATGTGGCACAACCACCGAAATAACACGCTTACAAAGGCGCTTGTCTTCCACCAAACACTAAAGCCCCTAAAGCAAGCTACAGCGGACGGTATCCGTCGGGCACACCCAAAGGGAGAACCTGAAAGATCCACATTTTTCCTAAGGATCCAATAATGAGAACGAGTTACAATACTTGTCCATTTCATACATCAGAAGTTCTTAAAAATTACATTATTACATTACCAAATGTCAGAGTGCGGAATAATAAACAGCGGAATTTAAAAATTAACATCTAGCGATAAGGAACGAGGATCCATCTGTGCCCACCAGAAGAATCCTCCACACAAAAGGTACTTCTCATGCATTACCTACAACAGGGGTAAATAAACCCTGAGTACACAATGTACTCACAAGACTTATCTAACTTGTGGGAAAATTTTCTGACTCTAAGGAATATGATAAGCTTTATGGTTTGCTAGTTTCCTTTTGGGCAGAAAGCAAGACTATTAGTGAGTCCTTACTCATGAAATTATTAATAGTCGTATTAATTTAATATCTATTCATTCTATGTAAGCACCTATTCTACTTTCAAGCAAGGGTTGAGCAATCAGTTCCATTTCATCACCTTCCATCTTTCAATTCTTACTATAGTGCTAGACCCAAAAACAAGCCATACTGGATTGCCCGGTGATTCATGAATCAATGCCCCTAGCTGGGTACCCCAAAAACACACGCCCCGCTTATACCCCAGGCACAAGCAGGACTAACCCATCACCCTCCTATCCTGGGTGTCCAGGTCCCCGTCCAAACTTGGACTCATGCCCCCACTCCTGAGTCCCAGACTCAGTGCGGTGCAAGGACCTCCACCATCCTTGCCTCCAATCAGTCGGTCCGAAAAGAGTCAGATCCATGATAAGGGAGCAACGAGTCTTCCCTATGCCCATACCCAAGTATGTGCCCGGGATAATATATCTGTGACTTGCTTTGAGACTTATGCAACGGCCAGTCCTTAATCGACATAGACAGGAAAAAATTATAACTGAGCTATGCCCTATTGGCAGCAGGACACAACCCCTTACACCCACCAATAACCAAACCATATCCCTATCTGATCACCATTTATCTTTCCATCATTTTACCATGAGTGATCATAATTATCACCTATTTGTGAGTAACGACATGTTACTCATGCTACCAATATCCTAAGCATAGCAGCTACTCGACCTATACTAGTAGGACTCATAGGTAATTATATTTATACATGTAGTTTTCATAAAATACATGTACATAAATGCACATCATATATATATATTCAGTGATCAGTAAAAATATGGGTTATGCACCGGGGCTTGCCTTGGGCAGGCGATGGGTTAGCAAAGTCAACACCAAAAGGCTCTAGGGCTCCCTCCTACACGAGGATCTCCTCCTCGTACTCCTCAATGACTTCCTCATACTCCTGTTCATCCACAGACACGAACTCTACCAACTCATGATCTACATGCATGAAATGATGATGCAATACTTAGTAATACGACAACAACTCTTAAAATAAAAATATATATGTCTAACTACTAAGCTAGTGCTACCGGCTAAGGTACTAAGTTATCTACCGTTACCACTAACAAGTATGAACCATGACATACATTATCACAGCAACTAAAGGTATTCTTACTCCTAATACCGATTTAATCTATATATATGATAAAACAAGGATAATAGCTACTCTATTTATCAACCTACTCTATGGCTACAAAATTTGCAGCAAGTACAGAATAATCTAGTGAGCCTACTATAAAATTTTCATAGCTATAGCTATCACCAATTTACCACAAAAATTCCTACAAATATTAATCTACATAATATTAAGCTCTCTAGTTTGGATTTATGAACCGACCACTATCACAACTATCTATAAACTAACTACACTTACAAATAGATGGCATTTTTGTGAACCTAACAAACTTGGTTTCACTATTTTTGGACATCTATAAGATTTACTACAATTTATCAAAGTGCAGCTAAAAACTATATTGAATAAACATTTGTAATTCACTGGAAAATGGAAAACTGATTTCACAACGTGGCCCGTGAACGACAGTTTGGCCCACCTTGGTGTCCCGCCCACACGAATGAGCAGCACCTAGCGCGGCCCACGCAAGCGGCACGCGAACGCGACCCACGCAGCGGAGCCTATGCGCGGCTGGCTCTTTTGCGAAAGAGCCCCCATTCTCTACCCTATTCGTGAAACTCACATGAGCACTATTTCACCAAGTCACAGAGTTTGCATCTACCACCCTTCCCTTTTTCCTTCTTTACCACAGCCAAGTCCCTCGGCACCCGCGCGTGCATCGATGCGGCGGCGCTGGCACTAGACGGCTACGTCGACCACACCAAACTCTCATAGCCCTATTTAAGGAGCCGATGCTCACCTCGACATCAACGTGAAGCGGTGGGAGGCGATACGGCAAACCAAGATGTTGTCCTGAGCTCCCTCCACGGCGGTGGTCTCCTCCTCGTGACGACAGGCGCGTTCCCGTGAGGTAAGGCATAGACAATGTGAAAAAGCTCATGGATGGGCAGCAACGACTCACCCCGAACCTACCGGTCATGGTGGCTGGACTAGAGACTGACCGAGCGAGCCTGGTCACATGTGCATGACAAGCCTTATGACGGCAGCAATGGCGTGACTATGGCAACAGTGCTGAGCAGGCAGAAGCAGCGCGAAATAGGGTATGCACGAGATAGAGTGGAGCAGGGGCAAAGGTACCGTGCTAGCAAATTGGACAGAGATGGATGGGGCTAGGGGAATTGGATAGGCACTACCATGGGGTCTTAAAATGACTGACGGCGATGGAACCGTCAAATTGAGGGTCGGCAACGGCCGGTAGCAGCAGTGGAAGGGTTCAACACGTAGCTAGGTCTCTACTTCAACCACGGGCACACGCAATTTCATGGATTCGGTCGATGCTGCGAGCTTGCCTCAGCACGGCCCAGTGACAGAGGAATAGGGAAGGTAGGCAAGTTAGGCACGACGCTATCGTGTCAGACATGGCTGTCATCTCAAAGCACAAGCGCGCACGGGTGATGGGGAACAACAAGACGTGCACAACATGTTTGGCCAGACTATCATGACCCGTAAGCCGATGGTGGCATGGCACTGCGTCGTAGTGGATGGCGCCGACCAGGGGAGGCAACAACTCAGTGTTGACGAGCTGAATTGATGGCAAGAGTAGGCAACACTCTCACGCACGACAAGGTGACGTGCGGACAGAGCCAAGCGTGGCCACACGACAGCGACATGGCACCATCGAGCATGCACGGCGCAGCAGAGCGGCCAGTGCACAGCACGGCGGTGTGGGCCCCCATGGTTATGCATGAGCGGGTGCGTGGGTGGTGTGCCAGGGCAGCAACAATGGCATGGCCTGCAGCGTGGGACCAGCGGCAGGGCCGGCCACAGCGGTGCGGGTGACGGTGGCCAGAGGCATGCCCGGCAGTGGTACATGCAGCATGTGCATGGCGTCCTAGACACAGCAATGGGGTGTGGCCACAGTGGTGTGGGACCAGTGGCAGGGCCGGCTAGCGCGGTGGCCCACGCATGGCGTGCATGCTAGAAAGCAGACGCGGCGACGATGGGTGCTGGCGCGATGATCGCGCCCAGACACTACAATCGGCCGTGACAGTGACTTGCACGCTTTTTAAAGCTACCCAAAAACCCAACTCGATGATCTAGTAGCTACACCACCTATTTTATGCTCTAGCTGGTATATCATGTTACTAAAAGAAACCCCAAAACCATGCCACCCCCTAACCCAATCATTCTACAAAAATTGCTGAACGTAGCTTCGTCAAAGCGTTGTCCGACTTAAAAAAATTCAGCTAAGTCCTAAACGATTTCGCGTCGAATGCGATTTCCAAGCTACTCGATACACTAGCTAGCGAATCCCGTTCTCGAATGCACATATTTCATCGTCGCCTATGAAGTTCGTGCGACAAACTTTACCAAAGCTTTGCATATGCGTTCTATAGCAATTTTGTTCCATAAAAATTCATTTAGAACCCTAAGTAATACCACGCGACATGAAATGTAACATGTGTTTCATGTTTCAAATGAACGTTTCAAGTTCTGTATATTGCTTTATACTCTATAACTCATATATTTACACATAAGTATGATGCTAATGCAGTGCTTTAGCAAAAAGTTGTATAGGGTAACACCGAGGGTGTTACAAGGGACCCTCTCCAAACTCACGCAATATCATACGATAGCCAATATAATCCAACAGACACAGGAGTAGGGTATTACGTCATACTGATGGCCTGAACCTTTCTAACTCGTGTGTCTCTGTTGCCTTCTTGTTCTCGATTACACGTATCTCTGTCGATCAATCTACCTTCGTGGGATACCCCATGAAGGACTACCAATGATATTCTATCGACAGTGGTGGTCCGGGCATAGGTGGGTCCTCTTATCTTCTACTCTCACTGCATTTGCTCCACTTTCACCATGGTTGCCTGATCATCCCTCCCATTTTTTGCAAGGGTTGATGAAAACTTTAATGGCAAAGTCTTGGTTTCTACGTCTGGCTTACCAAATGTAGGTGGGAGGCAGCACCGACCACGACCGCTTGGAAACGGTGGAGACCGAGGCATGTCGCCTATAGGAGGAATTGGAGGCTTCTCAGAGGTCGGAGAATGAGTCACTTCATTGTGAAGCATAGGCTAGATCCTAGGTTGAGGCCCTGACGTCCTAGGTGGCCTGACTTTAGGACATGGCGGCTACCCAAGAGTCGAAGATCACCTCAGCCAGCGCTGCTTAGGAGATGACTGAGCAGGGGCATCAGTGCCTCGAAGCTAAATGCTAGAGACTGTGCTCCACTTGTAGTGGTGAGTCTTCTTTGACTTCGCATCGTGCCTCTACTTTGTTACCGTGTTTGGTCATGGACCAATGTTTTTCCCATAGGGTTGTGTATGAGGGTGCTTTTGGATCAAGAGGAGAAGACAACCATAAGCCAGAGGATGTTGGAAATGGAAAATCAGTTGGTGGATTTGACTATCTCTGGATGAGCTCTTGGTGACATTGTGCTTGGCACCGGCTGGGGGAACGCCCAGCTAGCGCGTCGTCTAGATGAGGCCCATTTCTAAGTGGATTCCCTCATTTCTGAGGGGGTTCATTGTGGCGCTCATACCGTTCTGATGTCAGTCGGCTCACATTATGGTGACATCGACTTCGAGGCTATCGGGCCAGGGTATATGCTTGGGAGATCGAAGAGTGATGTTCTCGACATCGGTAGTGCCACCGCTCGGAGCATGGAGATCCTTGCGAGCAAAATGTTGGCAGCAAGCATTCGCCTCCAGTACCAGTCTTCTAGTGCGTGAGTGTTCTTGGTGCAGATGTTTTGACATGAGGTAGTGTGTATCTGGTAAATTCACTTGTGGTCCAGTTATTATTAGTTTTTCTTTTTTGCCCTTCTTTTTTGTTCGTTTTGGAATGTGCTTCATCTCTCTTAGTCTTATGCTCGCGAGTGCGTGAGTTAACCTTGGGGTTGACCCACCAGTTGATGATAGTGTGGTCCATGGGAGCAGTGTGACATCGAGGGTGGATAGTAGATCCGGTTCGATGTAGAAAAAGAAAGATCCACGACCTCCTTCATCCCGTGCCTTCTGGCTAAAGCGAGTGTGCGCGTGCCAAGGGATGTGGTCGAATAAAGTTCAGAATGAATCAGTCATTGGGACGACGGTAAGTAGTGCTGCACCATGGGCTATGTCGACGCATGCCTATGAGCGTAGCCCCCACAAGTGAGTCGTGTCCGGCCACTAGAGCAGGTCGGATCGAATCATTCGGGGGCTAGGTGCTGCCCGATTTTGCTCTACGAGTTGACTCTAAATTTCTATGGCTACCGATGGACTCATATATGTATGTGGATGTGCTGAGGTGGTGGGGCTAAGGTCAAAATAGATGTGATTGACCGATGCACCTAAAGCTGTTGATGAGCTGATCACTGTAGCTTAGGGCGCTTCGAGCCCTTGAGCATTTGCTTGCAATTGAGTTATCATAGTCCTTGGGCTATGAGCTGATGGAGACACTTCTTCATCGCTTGAGGCGGCCGTAGCTGGCGTGGGTTGGCCTCTCGGGCTGCCTTGGTGAATCCTTGCCGACTCGCTGCCCTCGAGGAGCCTATGTGCCCCCAAGGTGGCTTCTTCACTACTGGCATGGAGTGGTTCTTGGCAAAGGGAGCTTATGTGTTCTGGTGCTTGAGTCTTCTTGGCATGACATCATCGTCGTCATCATGCCTCCGCTTTCGGGCAAAGCCACCGCTTTTGGCGAGGGACCGTTGTGACCTATCGCTGTGGAAGCTGGCTTTGAGCACAATGTGGTTCGATCCGCTCATTGCGGCACACGGTGGGCTCGGGGAGCCTACTTTCTTGGATGTGTGTGCTTCCGAGCGGAGGCTGGTAGTCCTCCAAAGCATATCATGCAACTGGTCTGCCCTGAACCACGTGGTTCCCTAGAAGGATGTGGCCAGTCGAGGCCATTCCTTGGGTGAATTCATCGTGAGCCATGGTCCTTCAGTTTCTTGGATGGGAAACTTGGCTATGGCTTGTGACGAGTGAGGGTACTGGCCTCTCTGGGTAGGTGAACTCCAAGATGTAGACCCCGAGGGTAGTTCCGAGAGTGCTCCCGCCGTAGGCCGTGGGACCCAGATTCCTGAGGTGGGGTCTGGGCCATGGACAAGGGCAGACATGAGCGTCGGCCCTTTGGTGTGGTTAACCCTGGGGCTCCCTGGAAGGATGTGGCCGGTCGAGGCCATTCCTTGGGCTAATTCACCATGAGCCATGGTCCTTTGGTTTCTTAGATGGGAAACTCAGCTACGGCTTGCGACGAGTGAGGGTACTGGCCCCTTTAGGTAGGTGAACTCTGGGATGCAGCCCCCGAGGGTAGTCCTAGGAGTGCGTCCACTGTGAGCTGCGGGACCTAGATTTTCAAGGTGGAAGTCTGGACTGCGGCTGAAGGCGGATGTGGGCGCTGGCCCTTTGGCGCCGCTGAACCCATAGTTTTCATGGTGGATATGACTGCCATGGGCCATTCCACTAACAAGTCCACCGGAGGTGCGAGGAGCCATTGCTTCCTTCCTCAATCAAACAAGAGTGCGTGATTGTCCCCTGCCTGACGCAACAACTGTTGATGTTTCGTAAACCAGACTAGTAAATTTATACGATTATCGTGCTGCTCTAGGAAGACGACAGTAGCATCCAATAGAGATGAGGATTTATACTAGTTTAGGCCAGAGCCCTACGTCTAGTCTCAGAGAAGTTCAAGTGCATATTCCTCGCTTGAATGCTCTAAAGTTCTTACAAGGGGGTGCAAGAATGGTGAAAGAGGTGGTAGAACCAATACTTGATGAGGGGCAGCCCAAAGAGAAGCTCCAGGAGCCCTTTCGCTATGGATGGAGTGGTAGAGGATGAAGAATGTGTCCCCTAGATGGGAGCCCTGGCTGCCCTTATATAGAGTTTAGGCCAGGGCTTGTTACAAAGATGAGGTTCCCCCGACCGAAGGGTCGAGAGCCTAAGGGAGGTCCTAGATAACTTGGCTTACAAGCTACACCATCTTGTAATGCTTGTTTGGACATGGCTGTCATCATGGTCTTGTGGCCATGTCGTGGCAGGATCTGACGTGGTGCTTCTATGCTGGCTGTGGCAACACTATAGCCATGGTGATGGTTTGTCTGATGTCCTATGCAACATGACATCTGTCATGGTCTTTGTCATCGTCTCTAGGTTCCCTAGGACATCATACCCATAGTAGGTAGCCGCCCTGAGTCATTGTTTGCCTAGTTGTTTTGTGGGGCTAAGGGCCACGACCCCGATCGTTGGGGTTGAGGCACTCTGCTAGCCAGGAAGGTCTTTAGGTCGAGACCTTTGCCCTAAATCCCATCCCATAGTGGGTAGGATCATACACGTGTCCTATCGGTCTGTATCTGGACGATGGGTGTCGTACCCATTGTTACCGTCGTGCGGTATTGCCTTGTTCGTGCGGTATGGCGCTGGGTTGGTGTTTGACCAGACCTAGGTGACTACTATCACCTTGGGCCTTATGTGGTCTATTGGTGCAGAAAGTGACCAACACGTAAATATTTATAGTTTTGCCGTACGTTGTGATCGGAGGTGGCCTAGCACTCAATGACACATGGTTTATACTGGTTCAGGCAACGTGCCCCACGTCCAGTTTGAGTCGGTCGATGACTTTATTCCTTAGCCTAGGTGCTCGAAGTTTGTAGTGGGGTTACAAATGAGAAGGAGAGAGGTCTAGTCGGACTCTGGCTAGAGGGACCGAAAGCGACGAGAGCTCTGCTAGGTGCTAAGTATTCGAGCGTGTGCTCGTGGTTTGAACCTGGTGGTTCTGTTGTTGTGTACTAGTGAACTTGATTGATCTAATAGATTTGATCAACCGGTTGGGAGAGAGTGCATCCCCTTTTATAGATGAAGGGGATGGCCTTACAAGTGAGAGGGAGAGAATACGTATGCTACTAAGCCTTGTTGCCCCACGCCGACGAGTATAGGATGACGGTAGACGCCCACAATACTATCAAATGTCAGATGCACATGGGAGGTCGTGTTGTCTTCTTCGGGTATGGCAGACGTTGGTGCCTGCCATACTATTGATACCCGGAGGTGTGCAAGGGGTTTTACCATGTTCGCCTAGTACGGTAAATGCCGGCGCCCACAACACTGTTGATGCATAGAGGCATGTGGGGGAGCCTTACCGTATGGGAGTTAATGATGCCCACAATACTATAGGGGAAAATGTCGGTGCCTACAATACTGCTTGCATTCTGTCATGTCAGGAGGGTCGTAGGGTACTATCCTGTAGGTGTATAGGATACGGTCCTCGGTATTGCGGTTGACTTGGGTGCCCTATCTTGCTTTCTCCATCTATTTCCTAGTCCTTACCGAGCAGGCGTCCCTGGTTGATCTGGTCCCAGTCGGCTCGGATTGTGCTAATCGGAGAGGAGTTGTAAGCAGGGGTTTCGCTAGGCCGTCCGGAGGCGGGCTGGAGACCAAAGCGAGCGCCCAGTCGAAGAGGCGGGCCAGAGTCAGAAGCGGACATCGTTCCTCCTTGGCCAAGCCTTCCGGTCGGAGATGGGATCGCCCTTCTGGCCTGTCGTTTAGGCTCTTGGGTCGGCCCAAGAGCTACGCGTTCGTTCGCAGCATTCGTCTACTGGGCCAAACTTTTGCAGGGAAGTTGGTCCATGTGGGACCCCAGGTTTATGAACCCGATAGGGTTAGTGCAGCGTGCTTGCCCCTGTTAGGGTAGGCTCGCTTGGCAAGGCGCGACCTCTTTCTATCTCTTCTAGAGGTCATGACGGAGAGAGGTCGTATGTCCTGCGAGCGTGGTGAGACCAAGGTAGGTGGAAGGGGTCGTGGATAACCCAACCTCAGTGCCTGACCTGACCTATTTGGCTTTTGCAGGGCCTCAGTCGTTTGGGCTTTTGCTGGCTGTTGCGTAGTGGACCATGCGTCCTGCTAACCAGTGTTCTGAGACACCCCAGGGTTATAACCCCGACAAGTGGTCAAGCAGAGAGTGAAATGTTCTTTTCTCTCTCACTCCCTCTTTCCCGCCTATCCATCCCCAACATTCATCACTCTCACCCCTCTTACTTTGAATTTAGACTTGCAAGAGTTAGAACAGGGCAAGTTCAGGCACTCATGGAATCTCATTTCAAGGCAAATTGAAACACATAATGTGATTGTTGAATAAATAACCAAGCCACAAGTCATTCAGGTGAGCGAGCAACAAACTATATGTCCTGCACTTAAACTCTGAAGCGACGCCGTATGGCCAAGTTTGTGTGATGTGGCCTACACTGACGTTGCAGGGGAGATTTTTTTAATTTTAACACTTTTTATAAACTAATTTTGAATCTAACACTATTCATTTTTTTCAAAACTAACACTTTTGGCCGTGCCTATTGCCATGGCGCGACAAAATGCTAGTGCCGCGCCATGCATGGTGGCGCGGCTGGTGGCTGATGTGGCGACGACCGGAAAGGCTGACCGGCTGACGTGGCAGGGCCTGCCGCGCCACTGATCTTGGCGCGACAGAGCCGAATAAAAACCCCGCGGCTAGTCCCGCCTACCCGAGCAGCAAGGCCGCCTGCCCGCGCCCGCTTGCGCCTGGCTGTTGCGCCCACCGCTGCGCCAATGAGCCCACCTACCCGCCGCCTCCCACGCCCGCCCACGTCGGTCGTCGGCAGGGTCTGCCCGCCGCCAAGCATGCCGGCCACCGTGTGACGAACGCCGACTTGCCATGGCCGCTGGAGCCGTATGGACCCCGACGCCATATCTTTAGTGTACGTGGCAAGGGTGGCACAAGCTTGGACGGCGAACGTTATGGTGGACGAAACTACCGAGTTGATCTTGAAAAGGTAGAGTGCAGTTGCAACGTCCCTCAGATCATGCATGCCCCTTGCTCTCATATAAGCCTGGGCGTTCGGGTTACCCGATTTTTTCGGGTCGAGTAATTCGGGTAATTCAAAATTCGGGTAATGAAAATTGCTACCCGATATTACCTCCGAAAAAACACTACCTGCAAATTCGGGTACCCGATAATTCGGGTTCGGGTTCGGGTATTACCCGATATACCCAAATTTACAGAAAACAACAAACTACACTAAATTTCAGTAGCGATCTATACATAATTTCAGCAGCAATTTGTATAGAATTTCAATAGCAATTTGTAGAGAATAATATATTACAGTCACTCATTCAAATAGAGAGAATTATATTCTAATAAAGTGATAAGTTAAATGGTTCAGCTAACAACACATGATAAATACAAAGACAAAAACAAATCTTTGGGTAGTTCGGGTAGTTTGGGTACCGGGGGATATTACCCGAATTACCCAAACTAATTTCGGGTAATCAAAATCGTTATCCGAATTTGGGATCGGGTACCTCGGGTTCGGGTAATTCGGGTCCGGGTTCGGGTAATTCGGGTACGGGTAATGGGTATCGGGTATTTTGCCCAGGCTTACTCTCATATGATCACGGCCTGCAGGGTTCGCGGGTACAACTATGAGGATTTGCCATATATGTCACCCTTGTATCTCCGTTTGAACACTGTTAGTATTTGGGAGATGAGCTTCGAGCCATACCTTGACTCGACACAGTTGCCACCTTATAATGGTTATGACTATGTGCCGCATCCGGATCTAATAAAGGTAGGTAAGGGTAGGAGTAAGAAGAAACAACTCAAGAGGGACATAGACGCTATTGGAGGGGGTTAGGGGAAGGTGGAACCCACCGCTCGAAATGCTCTCGTGGATGTCGCCCTCTCCACCAATCGTCGAAAAGGAGGTATGGGGGTCAAACTTGTCTGCACCGTCAATCCACTGAAAGAAAAAGCACTTTTCATGGGCCTACACAACAAAATTCAAACTAAATATTAGTAACCTAGTAATATAAATGAAGAAAAAAACATACGGAAACAATTACTTATATTAAAATGACTGCATGTGTAGAAGCAACGAGCCGCTGTGTCCGGATGTCTCGATTGAAACACGTCGGCCGGACGACCACAGTCATAGTTAGGGAGTTCAGGAGGAATGAGGGCATCTTTGCTAGACTCGTCGGGGTACAATTCTCTAGGACGACCCCGTTTTCGTCACAACTGCTCCTGAAACATGTCTTCCATCTAATAAAACGGTTCAAATTAAACATCAATCAAAACAACGCAAATTATTGTAAAATATAATCATTTGCATTGCAACTAAAAAAATATAACCAACAATTATAGCAAAAAAATTATACATGGTAAACATACTTCTAACTAAATAATTAACCTTAACATTGACAAAATCAAACTAATATCTTTCTCCAAACCATAGCCCATAGTTCTTAAACATAATTTTCCTCCTAACCTTAACTCTCATTCATAATATTCCTATCCACCATTCAAACAAAAAAAGTGCGTCATTATCTTGAACGATGCCGAGGACGGAGGGAGGTGGCCGAGGAATGGAAGGGAAGGGAGGGAGGGAGGTGGCCACGGGCAGGCGCTGGTGCGGCAGCGGGCACGGGCGGGCGCGGGCAGGCGGGACTGGCCGCGGGGCTTTTATTCGGCTTTGCCGCACCACGGATCAGGGCGCGGTAGTGCCGCGCCAAGATCGGTGGCGCGGCAGGCCCTGCCACGTCAGCCGGTCGGCCTTTCCAGTCGTTGCCACGTTAGCCACCAGCCGCGCCACCATGCATGGTGCGGCACAGGCATTTTGGCCGCGCCATGGCAATAGGCGTGACTAAAAGTGTTAGTTTTGGAGAAAAAACGAACAGTGTTAGATTCAAAATTAGTTTACAAAAAGTGTTAAAATTAAAAAAAAAATCACAGGGGACTTAGGATTGATAATGTAGAAATTAAGCCATTGGACTATCTTTTCTCTTTCTTTTAGTTTAGCTAATATTGAAACAAACAGGAGTAGTTTCTTGCGCTACATTATATTTTAGATTTTTTGTTCCACTGTTCTATTTCTTTTTGCCCCGGCCGTGTCTATTTTTTTTGTCTCGTTTGTGTCGGGCTTTTTGTCCCCTTTGTAACTTTTATTTTTTTATTTGATTTTTCCATTCTAGTTTCTTCTGTTTCCCATAAATATCAAAAGTAAATAATAAATATAATATTATAGATCTTTAAACCCTTATCCCTTTCTTGAGTAACAAATTTGTCCACCACAAAATTGTTATTGTTGTTTTGATTAGAGAACAACTTATATTATCTTAGTATGGTACCAAACCTCGGTTTCTTCGTCTTGGTACTTCCTCTTCGATTTCGATTTTTATTCCCCATCCATTCTATCGCCTTCGATTTTCATTTCTTCATATTATCATATTATTGCTAACATTTACTTACATTATGAATGTCATGCTGATTATCATAAAATATATTATCTTTAAATTTTATAGGAAGGATAAAACATAAACAGATATAGAGCATTTCTAAATGAATGTTTGATAGTTTTTCCTCTTGCAACACATGACATATTCGTTGTTAGGCAGAAGGCACGATGAACCAAAACAAGAGAGGAAAAAGTAGCCCATTGCTCTATCCTGTTACTCGGCCTATAGGCCTATTATTGCAATGCCCCTCTACTCTTACACTACTACCCACGGCCGACTCTCTTCTTTGTCTTGTCACTACACTAGGTATTGGTGTGTTGCAACAGAAATAATATAATGTCATGATAAGAAAAATATGAACGTTTGTTGTAACGTTATTTAAACAAATGATACTTTGAACGTGATGTTCACAACATTCCGTTTCTAGCCGATTATCAATATTACATGAGTTTTCATGAAACATGAATAATTAGAATATGGTTTAAGTTTAATCCAACCACATAACTCCCCAATGCGTTAAAAATCACCTCTCTACGTCTATATCTGTGCCTTACAACGGGAATGTAAAATATGACCATGATAATGCAAACTTTGCACGTGAGTTGTATAAATTTTAATAACATCCGATGACTGAACCTCGCGATCTGGAGAGCAACCAAGCTGCAGCCCAGGATGTATAGCACAGTCAGGAACAACGAGGCCTTATCGATGATGGCAACTCCCCATCGTGTCATTCATCTTCTTGATGTCCTCATCGGGAAATTGTTTATATGCACGTATCCATGTGCGCCCCGCGTTTGTTTGGATTTTGAGCGAAATAAGCAGAATAAATCCGCCAAACGGTTTGTGTGAGAATGGATTATCTGGATCGCCACCGTGGTCGATTATCGGCCCACAAACGGCGATGGGAAACACGGCCTCGACGCTGCGATACGAAAAAAATCGGCGATTCTTTCCTGCCCCTGCCCCTGCCCAAGCCCCTCACCCAACCCGCTCTCTCCCTGCTCTCTCTCCCTCCCTGCTCTCTCCCTCTCCAGATCCAGCCACCGGCGGCTGGATCATCACCGCCGCCGCCTCCTTCCGTCGACGGGGTAGCGCCGGCGCCGTCCTCCACTCGGCAACCATGGGCCGCCACCTCCAAATCCCGACGCCGAGTCTGCTCCCTCTCCTACCGCACGGCTCAGAGCTCTAGACGCCGGCTGCCAGCCGGATCTCCACCGCCGCCTCCTCTGTCCTCTGGATTTGGCGCCGCCGGCCAGATCTCCGCCGCCTCTATCCTCTAGGCACGTCACCTCCTCGCCGCCCGCCAGCAAGCCTCGCCGGAGCTACAGGTCCTCAATGCGGGATGGAGAGGCGACCCCGCCGGTGCCATCCCTTGCTTTTCTCTCTCTGACCAGTGGGGTCGGTTGATCCTGGGTCCCGCCGGTCAGCGCCCTGGGTGCATGGACCGAGTGCACCTAGCTTTTAACCCGTATGCATCTACCATAGATAATCAGGACAGACGCCCAGCTTATTCAGAGATTGCTGCTTATCAGATAAACCGTGCTCGGCTTATAAGCAAGACTCGGAGAAGCTGAAACAAACACGCTGAGCCAGACCCGGAGATGGTAGCTGCACTTGATTGGTGACCCCATCCAAGCCGTCGATGTCGATGATGATGGACGTCCTGCCGCAGTAGCATGTTCGAACTCGCCTCATCCCGGATGTCAAACGCGCACATCTGGAGAAGGCCGCCGACTGACCCAGGGACCGCCACACTCCTTTGATTTTAGAGCATCTGGGCTAAATGCATCTGTGAATGCTATTGTAGCTATTGTGGCAAAAAAACACGTCCAACGGTCTTTCTATCATGTCTTCTGTTTTTCATCGCTGGCAATCCCGCAGTCATCAGTGGCCAACTTTCCCAAGCCAGAATCGCTTGCTATCCGCAGCGCCAATGGATTCCCGCGCACGGGCTTCGCCTCTCCCGCTCCCGCATGCGCCCCTTGTCGTACTCCTCTTTTTCTTCCCATCCCGCGCTGCTTCTTCTCGGCACCTATGTGTTCCTTTCACTAGTAGAGAACAGACCTTTCATCCGAGGCCAAAATGGGCTCTAGTCCCGGCATTTTTTTGCGCCCGGGACTAGAGAGATCTTTAGTCCCGGTTGGTGTCTCCAACCGGGACTAAAGGTCCCTGCCCAACGGCTACTGCGCTCGGCACAGTGACAGGGGACCTTTAGTCCCGGTTGGAGACACCAACCGGGACTAAAAGTCCTCCAACCTTTAGTCCCGGTTGGTAACATCAACCGGAACTAAAGGTAGACCCTTTAGTCCCAGTTGGTAACACCAACCCAGACTAAAGGACCCTTTAGTCCCGGTTGGTACCAACCGGGACTAAAGGTCCCCCGATGGGTTAGTTCAAAAGGGAAGCATCCCATCTATTGTTAGATGTGTTGTGTATGTGGGGTGGTAAGCTACGCGCGAGGCAATGCATGAGGTCTTGGGTTCGAATCTCACGGGACGCAGCGGTGGGAGGCATTATTTTTTTTAAAGCTGGGAGGACCTTTAGTCCCGGTTCCTGACCCGGGACTAAAGGACCCCCCCTTTAGTCCCGGATGCTTGCTCCCGGGTGGGGAACCGGGACTAGAGGGGGTTCCCCATCGGAAGTAAAGCCCATCTCTGTATCAGTGTCTCTCCACGACGCGGATCACTTCGAGGTCCTCGGAATCGTACCGAGGCACCATGTCGCACGCACAATCAGAAGGAGATATGATGCCTGTGAGCCACGGCCACAGGGACCCCAATTCTTCAGAGCTCCACTCGTTCCCCATCTTCTCGGTGGCCAGCGGTTGGGAGCAACAACAGTTCTCGTCGTTGCCTTGGTTGCAAAGTGCAGGGGTACCTGGGCTGCGGCGTGGAGTTCTTCCTCCCAATGTTGCCCCAGCTGCATCAGCCCCCTTGTCTGGCATGTATTCCGGTGAGATCTAAATAGCTAGATCCAAATTTTTTTTTTTTTTAATAATCAGGCCAGCTCAAAATGTACATGTGAGCTCAGATGCAATTTGTGAATAGGTATCTATATTGCGAGTACTTGTGAATGAAAGCATTCTTGGCAATTATGGTACGTAAATAACTCAGATTTGGTGAGCTCTGAATCATGAAAGCATTCTTGCTACTTTCAGATAGTACAGTTTGACTAGTTGCAGTAAAGTGAAGGTAGTGATTGTGCATATTACAAATTTATTTATTGAACTAGAGTTTGTGTATTTCAGTAAGTTTAGTAATTTTTTTTTTCTGTGAGCAGTATGTTAGTCTCTTCCCTGTGATAATCCAATTGCAGAACTGTGCATATAATGAGTTGAGGTCAGAGTTTTCTGAAACTTGTTCAAGTGTCAGTCTAATTTGCTATCAATAGTAGATTTTTATTCTTCAGTTTTTTCAGTTGAAACTCTCTAGCTCTGCAACCCATTGAATTTAGTCATCTTCCTATGCAGCAAATAGGGCTTTAATTTTTTCTATACCACATGAAATCATATTTCAGTCTACGATCTTGATTATCCCTGTGGTATTTTTTCACAGGCGCCATGGATTCGGAAAGATCTTTTACTGACATAATTACAAGGGGTTGTAATTCTGCTGCTTTGTCTGATAATGTCCCAACTCCTAATGAAACACCAACATGTGACAGAGGCCGTAGCAAGTGTGAAAGGGAGTCAGAAAAGGTCCAATAATTTCAGTAAAGAGGAGGACGAATTGTTGGTCTCAGCATGGTTAAATGTGAGTTTGGATCCGGTGCACGGAGTTGATCAATCATGTTCGACTTATTGGAAAAGAATATATGATTATTTTCATATCAACAAGACATTTGATTCTGATCGAACGCAAAGCTCCCTAATGAGCTGGTGGTCTGGTATTATACATGATGTGAACTTATATGCTGGTTGCGTTTCAAAGATAGAGGCTAGAAATCAAAGTGGTTTATCTATCGCTGATAAGGTTAGATAACATCCAATTGTATATGATGTTTCTCTATGTCATGCAGTCTCTATGTGTTTCAATTTGCAGGAAAAAATGCATTAAGAATGTTCAAGTCTGAGGACAAGCGGCACCGGAATTTCCCTTACCTCCATTGCTGGGAAAAATTGAAAGACAAGGACAAGTGTAAGAATAGGAGCGATCAGAGTGGAACGACTTCAAGGAAAAAGCAAAAGAGCACGGCAAATTCAAGTCCTGCGGTGGCTGCACAATTAGTTGTCACTGCTAATGGTGAAGAGAGTCAGGCAGCAATGCCTACAGTGGACAGACCTACAGGGAAGAAGAAGGAAAAAGACAAATTACGACAACGTTCCAGCATCAAAGCATTGGATTATCTGTTGGTAAAGAAGAAAGAGGCTGACAAAGAGAAGGATTTCAAGAAAGAGTGTAGAGGTGCAAAAAAGCCTTTGCGTTGCAGGAAGAAAGGATCAGAATCGAGGAAGAAAGGAACATAATCGAGGAAGAAAGGATCAGACTTGAGAAAGACAAATTTGAGTTCGAGAGGAACCTCAAAGAAGAGAGAATTATGAATGTCGATACGAGTACCATGTCCACCAAACAGCAGCTATTATATGAACAGCTCAAGAATGACATACTTGCACAGCGTATCAAAAATTAGATAGAACATCGATTTATGTAGTGATACACAATTAATGTTTTCTTAATTATTTGAATCTGTCGGATTGATACAGTATCATATTGTGCTGGTTGTATACAGCTAGATTATCACATTCTGTTAGATACAGTATCATATTTCTTAAACATTTGCATATGGCTGATTGTATTCAGAGGTGGACTTCACACATATATGCCAATCTGAAATGTAAATAAGCCAACAACCAAGCACATTGCCTTTTTATTATTTTTTTATTAAACACAGTCACCAATGAAGATGATGAATCCACCACTTCATTCAGTAGATTGAACTCAGCTTTAGAATCCATTACACACCTACGGCTCTAGAGCAAAGCTGAGGCAGGTGTGATCAGAAATACACGATGGGTTGACCTGACAAATCCTGAACGCATGAAGTGCTCGCCGTCGTAGACTACTGCTCGGCACCATTGTCGCACCGAGCGACCAGGCAGGGAGGACCGTACCAAGTGGTGCGCCGCCAAGGGGTAGCTGTGCATTGCGACTTTGCGAGCAGACCTGGCGCGGACGTATATTGCGAGCGGCCAAGGACCAACCTTTCAGGATGATGTGGCCTATTTTCACACAACTAAAAAGAAAAAAAACTAAGATCGTCTAATTGTGCGACATTAGTTTAGTACATCGCTCTGCCCCCTCCGTGCGTCGTCGGGATTAAAAAAAGGAAAACGCCCCCTCCATGCGTCGTAGGAGTTAAAAAGGAAGGAAAACTCGGCGTGAGATCAAGAAGGCATCGCTCTACCCCCTGCCGTTGCATTCGTTAATTAAAAAGGAAGGAATTCTCACGCCCCTCCCGTTGCCATCGCCCGCGCACCAGGAAACCTCATCGCGCAATCAAATCAAAAAGGAAGGAAACCTCGCGAAACTTTGCCATCGCCCGCGCACCATCGAACTCGGGCGACAGTCATCATCGCTCTCCCTCTTGCCCGCTGCCCTCGCGACCCTCGCCCGGCCTCCTGCTCCCCGCTGCGCCGTGCCCGCCCTAGCCCGTCGCCCGGAGGACTTGCGTCCGACGTCCAGACACAACCACGACGCCGGCTTGATCCGAGAAGCCTGCGACGACCTCGCCACGACCGTGCCATCGACCGTGCCGTCGAGAGGAGAAGAGTCGGCACCGCGCCATCGAGAGGAGAAGAATCGGCACCGCTACGGACGAGGTACGGTGTACTGCTCGATCTAGGGCTCTCTGCCGGCCGCCGCCGCTGGGATTGCCGTGGCCACCGGGACTGCCGTGCCCGTGAGATGAACTCTGCCGCCGGGGCCACAACGTCCTTGGTCTTCACCTCCAGCGCGTTGCCCTAGCCTGTTTGCTTGCATGGTCTTCGTCGAGTACTACAACAGTTTGCTTGCATGGTCCTGTTTGCATGGCACTGTTTGCATGGTCCTGTTTGCTTGTATTTGTGTATATGAGTATTTCAAGTCCACCAGGGATGTCGCTGTGCTGTCCCTTGAAATTCTTCTATGTAGCTTGTTGGAACAATGGTATTCTTCTCCGATCTGTAGCAAGTCATTCCATTTGCAGCTTATAGGTCATCTCGCCAAGTAGAAGTGGCAGGAGAAAGTAGCAGCATCTCAACCATCCCATCAGTGACCAATCTCCAAGTAATCATTACTTGCTTGCATAGTTTTCTTGCATTAGCTTATTATTGATTCAGTCTTTTATCATGACAGGAGTAGAAAAATATAAATGAAACACTGAAACTCTATCAGATAGAGTAGAAAATTACGCCAAGTATAAATGATATTCACCCTTTTATCATGACAGGAGCTGGGCAAACTGGGATGTTTTAGAGCTATATATGTTCTATCTGTACATCATCAATGTACTTATGTACTTATGTTGTTTTTCATTTGAATTTTGATCTAAGATGCTACAACCATGCAAAGAGAATGGAATTCAGAAATACAACAATATATGCTTACAACTTCATACCTTAGAGGCTGAATTTTTGTTACCTCAAGTAGTAGGGACCTATTCATGATAGATAGAAAAAGTTTTCTGATTCAAAAAACATCTGCCAGTCAATGGATATTAGCTATTTAGCCAAATAATGTTGTTCTGGATACCAAATAATGTAACTGAGCTAGCAGCCAATAGGGGCCTGGTAGTATATCTGATGCATACCTTCATATCTTTATTTTGGCTTAACGAGAATTCTCAAACAATACCAAACATCTTGTGAAATCTTTGTTGCTCAGCCAATAATGTAGAAGACTTGATACTGCTTTTGCTTTACCTCTGAAACCCCCATACAGTAGACTCATCTTATCACCTTGCACATGATGCACTACTGGAAACGCGTGCTTTGCCGAGGGCCAGCCACAGGAGCCCTCAGCAAAGAATGGCCCTCGGCAAAGAGGCCTTTGCCGAGGGTACGGCCCTCGGCAAAGACAGGCCCACGGCAAATCAAATCTTTGCCGAGGGCCGCGGCCCTCGGCAAAGATGCCCTCGGCAAATTAGGCCCGTTGGGTCACGGCGGCCATTTCCCGTCAAGCTTTGCCGAGGGCCACCCGTTAGGCCCTCGGCAAAGGTTTTTTTTCTGTGAAACCAGCTTTTTCGACAATTTTTTTTAAGTCTTTGCCGAGGGCCCTAGACCAGGCCCTCGGCAAAGATTTTTTTTAAAATCAGTTTTTTGGCCAAATTTTTTTTATATAAATCGCCTTTGCCGAGGGCCCGAGGCTAGGCCCTCGGCAAAGAAGCCCTTTGCCGAGGGCCATGATAGGCCCTCGGCAAATATTTTTTATTTTTTTTAATTCTTTGCCAAGGGCCACGGGCCAGGCCCTCAGCAATTTTTTTTTGTTTTTTTAGCCTAGTTTTTTTGTGGTGCTACAATACATTGTTTTGAACTCAATTTTAAAATTTAGGCCAATTTTGATTTTGTTTTGTATATTTCCTTAATTTATTTCGATTCTTTGATTTTTTTTCGAATATGTCAAATTTGAACTGCATGTGCATGGAATATTGCAATGTAGTGTTTCAAAAAATGTTATTCATGTTAATTGGTGCATGTTGAGTCCCTATCCACGAACTCGCATCAAATTTCATGCATCTTGTTCGCGTAACATGACGACCGACTTGCCGGAAAAGTGTTTTAAAATTATATAAAATCCATACGAAGTCCGAAAATCACGAAACTTGGCGAGATGTCATGTTATCGCATGTGTAGATGTCATTCGTGATTTTCGGACTTCGTATGGATTTTATATAATTTTAAAACACTTTTCCGGCAAGTCGGTCGTCATGTTAAGCGAACAAGATGCGCGAAATTTGATGCGAGTTCGTGGATAGGGACTCAACATGCACCAATTAACATGAATAACATTTTTTGAAACACTACATTGCAATATTCCATGCACCTGCAGTTCAAATTTCACATATTCGAAAAAAATCAAAGAATCGAAATAAATTAAGGAAATATACAAAACAAAATCAAAATTGGCCTAAATTTTAAAATTGAGTTCAAAACAATGTATTGTAGCACCACAAAAAAACTGGGCTAAAAAAACAAAAAAAAATTGCCGAGGGCCTAGCCCGTGGCCCTCGGCAAAGAATTTAAAAAAAAATAAAAAATCTTTGCCGAGGGCCCTGGATCTGGGCCCTCGACAAAGGACCGAAACCTAAATCGGGCCGCAGCCCAAATTCCCGATCGGAATCTCATGAAAAAAAAAATCCCGCTCGACCATCTCCCACCCCACGCGCCCGCTCACGGCCGGCCCCCCGCGCGTCCACCACCGCCGCCGCGCACCCCGCCGCCGCGCGCCCGCCGCTGCGCGCGCCGGCTGCCCCGAGCCCGGCCGCCCCACGCGCCCCACCTTCGCGGGCGCACCCTGGCCGCCCTGCGCCTCCACCACCGCCACCGATATAGCCCGCCGAACGAGAGCCCCACGAGGAGGCACCCCGGATGCACAATAGGACCGGCGCAAGAGCGACCCAAACGGAGAACGAGCCAAGACCGGCGCCCCGCGCATCCACCAACGCCACCGCGAGCCCGCTGCCGCAGGCCAAACGCTGCGCGGCCCGGCCGCCCCGAGCCCGGCAGCCGCCGTGCCCCACCCGCCGCGTGTGAACCCCGATCGCCCCTGCGCTCTCCACACCCGCGCCGCCGCCGCCCGCTGGCAACGCGCCTGCCGCGCGCTCGGCCACCACGCTCGCCCCACCGCTCCCGCGCTCGGCGCCTAGGCGCCCCCGGTGCCCCACCAGTGCGCTCCGCCGCCCCACCACGCCCAGTGGCGGCCAAGGTCGCGCCCTGCCTCCGTTCCCCGTCTCCGTCGAGCAAGGGGAGGTCGACCGCCCCGGCCGGCCCTCCGGCGGCTCCCCCTCGCCGGCCTTCCCGCCCCGACCCTAGCTCCTAGGCCACCCCTGTCACCGGCTGCTGTTGGAGGGGAGGAGGCAGAGGGTGAAGTTGGAGGAAGAAGAGAAGGAGAAGAGGAGAAGGAGGAAGGGGAAGAAAAGGAGAAGAAGAGGAGAAGGAGGAAGGGGAAGAGAAGGAGAAGAAGGGGAAAAGGAGAGAAGAAAGGGAAGAGGGGGAGAGGAGTACTCCAACACCGCTCGACCTCGCCGGAGAAGAAAGTGACCCCCGCACCGCGACGCCCGACTCCACCACAACCCTAGGTAAAACTCTCGTTGTCGGCCTTCGTGCCATATGTGGTTGTGTGGGCCTTCGTGCCGTAAGTTGATATGAGGGCCTTCGTGCCATTGTGGTTGTCGGCCTTTGTGCCATTGTGAATGTCAGCCATCGTGTTGTTTTGTTGCAGGTTTGGGAAACCTCCCTGTGCAGGGGAGGTGCTGCCAAAATTTTGAACAAAAAATAACCTATTGTCTTTTATGTAGGAGAAGAGTACGTCGGAGGGGACCCGGAGGACCCCGATCGTCTTCGTCGACGTCGCGGTTCTGCCTGCACTGCGTCGATTCGCCACTGCCCCGCTAGCCTTACTTCACCGACACCCTAGGTATAAATAACCTCTTTTTGCGCATGTCTGTCGTAGCCCGCACGTAACCTAGTTAGGCGTCTCCCGTCCGAAAGAGATACGGTCGTAGGTATGCGGATCTTTACGTATCTGCGACCGTATCTGTTTTAGATTGTCCATGTTTTTTGGACAGCCCATGGATGCGTAGATAGGTTAGTTTCCATGGTCCGCTCCGGTCCGAGAAGGAGTTTCGGCAACACCTCTCTGTTGTTCTCTGGATACACACTCTTCCTTGCAGGACGTGTATCGAAAGAACAGCGGGGAGGTGCTGCCAAAATTCTGTCTTGGAGAGGAGCGGAGCATGGAAACTAACCTCATCTACGCATCCGCGGGTGGGATTAGGACATATCCTCACCTATTAGACAGTAGGAACACCGCGTAGATGCAATTGATGGTCACAATACTCTATGCTATAAATGTTAAAGGATGGAGGTCCATCAGTGGATGTACACGGGCTGGAGAAGCGGGAGTGACTACGACTATGAATGGGTGAAGAGGACAGATGGTTTCTTGAAACATGCATTTGGCCCAGGAGCAGGAGGACATTCTCTAGTTTGGTGTCCCTGCAGCAAATGTGACAACAGGAGAAAAGTAGACGAGAAGACCATGGGTAGACATCTTGTGTTCAATGGTTATACGCCTGGCTACCAGCAGTGGATCTACCAAGGTGAAGCAGATCGTATAAGAGCGGAGGTGGTGAGACCACGCCTCGAGGCTTTTGATGATGATGCCGGGGTAGCAGACATGCTAGATGACACCCACCAAGCTCACTTCGCTGAACGACGTGAGAAGGAGGAGATGGAGGAATCCGCAAAGGACTTCTACAAAATGTTGGACTCGGCACAGAAACCCCTTCACGAGCGTACAATGATTTCTCACCTAGATGCGATTGGACGCGTAATGGGGTTGAAGGCCGAGTTAAACCTGAGTCGAGAAGTCTTCGATAAGATGTTAGTCGTGTTTGGCACCATGCTACCAGAGAAGCACACTTTGCCGACGAACTTGTATGAGGCAGAGAAACTCCTTCATATGCTTAAGATGTCGTATGACAAGATACATGTTTGTCCGAAGGGGTGCATCCTATTTAGGAAAGAACACAAGGATGCAAATTACTGTCCGAAGTGTAAATCCTCTAGGTACCTGGAGATAGACTCTGGTGATGGTCAGAAGAAGCAGCTTCCGATCCCCGCGAGAGTGCTACGTCACCTTCCTTTCCTACCGAGGATCCAACAGCTATTCATGACTAAGGAATCCACGAAACAGATGACATGGCACAAAGATGGCAAACGGTACAATCCTAGGAAGATGGTACATCCGTCTGATGCTGAAGCATGGACGTATTTCAATGACGAACATCGTGACAATGCAGCTGAGGCCCATAATGTACGTGTCGCGCTGGCAATAGATGGGTTCAATCCTTATGGAATGATGGCTGCCCCATACACATGCTGGCTCGTTTTTGTTATCCCCCTCAATCTCCCTCCCGGCATCTCCTTTCAACGGCATAACGTATTCTTGTCGTTGATAATTCTTGGACACCCGGGGAGTAATATGGGTGTGTTCATGGAGCCTGTGATTGATGAATTGATCCACGCTTGGGAGAAGGGGGTATGGACATACGATCGAGCTACAAAGACAAGCTTCAAAATGCACGTTTGGTACCACTACTCCCTGCATGACTTCCTGACGTATGGGTTATTCACCGCCTGGTGTGTTCATGGGAAGTTCCCATGCCCAGTATGCAAGGAAGCCGTGAGGTTCATTTGGTTGAAGAAGGGTGGCAAGTATTCATCGTTCAACCAGCATCGTCAGTTCCTCCCTCTAAACCATGAATTTAGAGAAGACATCAAGAGCTTTACGAAAGGTGTCAAAGTGACAGACCCTAAACCACACTTGAGGACTGGTGCCGAGGTTTGTGTTCAGATAGATGCTCTCATGCCCAATGAAGAAGGTGGTTTTGTGGGATATGGTGAGGAACATATGTGGACTCATAAATCCGGCTTGACGAGGCTCCCCTATTTCGATGACCTTCTTCTGCCACATAACATTGATGTAATGCACACTGAAAAGAATATCGCCGAGGCACTTTGGGGAACTCTCATGGACACTGACAAGTCTAAGGACAACATTAAGGCTAGAGTGGACCTAGCGACGTTGTGCGATAGACCGAATCAAGCGATGCAGCCTCCTAGTGGCCGAAACAAGAACTGGAAAAGGCCTAAGGTCAATTTCATCTTGCAAATCAATCAAAGGAGGGAGGTACTAAAATGGATGCAGATGTTAATGTTTCCAGATGGATATGCAGCGAATCTTAGCAGGTGAGTGAACTTAGGCACTCTGCGAGTCAACGGGATGAAGAGTCATGACTACCACATATGGATTGAGCGGCTTCTTTCGGCGATGGTCCGAGGCTATGTCCCTGAGCATGTCTGGCAAGTGCTGGCAGAGTTGAGCTTTTTCTTCCACCAGCTTTATGCCAAGGAGATATCTCGGACCGTCGCTCAGGACTTGGAAAAAGCAGCACCTATGTTGCTCTGTAAGCTGGAGAAGATCTTTCCACCTGGCTTCTTCTTGCCGATGCAACATCTGATTGTGCACCTCCCGTCTGAGGCACGTTTGGGGGGCCCGTGCAGGCCCGTTGGTGCTATCCAATCGAGAGATGTCTAAAGACTCTTCACAAAAAATGTACAAATAAAGCCAGAATTGAGGCTTCCATTGCAGAGGCATGCCTTCGGGAGGAGGTGGCAAACTTCACAATGCTATACTACAAGCCGAACCTTCCTAGCAATCATAATCCACCCCCTCGTTACAATACTGGCGAAAATGAATCGACCCTGAGCCTTTTCCAAGGCCAACTCGACAGCGCAAGTGGATCAACCCCAAAGCTATTGGGAAATGAAGAGTGGCACAGTATCATGCTATATGTGTTGAATAACCTTACCGAGGTGCAGTCGTTCATCAAGTAAGTTCTCAACAAACTTATTTCAATATGCCGTCAGTATTCTGCATCCAACCCCATTGATTCTCGTTCGGATAGGGAATTTGTTCATGAATTCTGGCATCAATCAAGGGATCCTACCTCGCATGAACAAGACACCCTTGTTTCGTGGGGTGCGGGAGCGGGGAGGCCTGATTTCATTTCTTGGTTCAAACAAAAGGTAATATCCAATTTAGCTCGTACGTTCGATCATCCAAGGTGATCATATGTTTGATTAATATAATGATCTATCATGATTCACCTTGCAGGCCCAGACCGATTCGTCCATGAGCGACGAGTTGAAACAGGTTGCAAATGGCTATGATGTTAGGGTGAAGTCATTTACCGGCTATGACGTGAACGGATATCGCTTCCACACAACAAGTTACGAGCAGATTCGGCCCAAATGAAAAACCACAAATAGCGGAGTTTGTACGCCCGACACTGATGGCCTCGACTATCATGGTAGAGTTGAGGAAATCTATGAACTCTCATTTCATGGAGACGAACCTCTTAAACCTGTCATGTTCAAATGCCACTGGTTTAATCCTCGATCAACAAGACAAACCCCTCATCTTGGGCTAGTGGAGATTCGAGAAGATTCCATCTATCCTGGAAAAGATGTCTACATTGTGGCTCAACAGGCCGTGCAGGTGTATTATACTCGATACGCCAACCAAGACAAAGAGGATCTTAAGGGTTGGGCTATTGTGCACCAGGTATCTCCACATGGTAAACTACCTGCCCTAAACGATGATGATTACAACTTCAACGCAAACACATATGATGGATAGTTCTATCAAGAAGATGGGCTACCAGGCACGTTTGAGATAGTCTTACCCGAAGCAATCGAAATGGAAGTAGACAACGAAACGGTTGATGACGAGGTCGATGGAGATGTGGTGGTAAATGCCAAGGACATAGCAATGCTTGAGCGATTACTTCTAGGCAATGACGACGATGACAACATAGAACCTTCGGATAGTGTTGCCCATTTGGACAATTTTGACAGTGATGATGAGACCTATGATCCCAATCATGAAGATTATTCCTAATACATGTAATACTATGGTTTTTTAATTTGTGTTTTGTTTATATATTTTGAATCTATTTCTAATATATGTACTAATTAGTCTTGTTCATTCTTTGTGATTGCAGGTGATTGGACAAAGATGGCGAGCAGACGTCCACGCCGTGACACGCCCTCGGTTTACGGGAGAGACCGCTCTCTCCTTCGAGGTGAGGGGTCGTCGTCCGGGGTAGCGTCCGCAGGAGGTGACGAGAGGAGGACCAGGGGCAGCCGCCGCAGCCGAATTTTTTACTATTTGGTCCTTTTTTCAAAAGTTTCTCTCAAATAGATCCCCGGCGGAAAGAATTCCAGAAATGGACCCTTGGCTCGGCGCTAGAGTGACTGGCGCCGAGCTCGGCGCCACGGTCACTGGCGCCGAGGTCCTGGGCACGGGAAATGGCCTGCCAGGGGCGTGTCTAAGTTGCCCATCTTCCCGTGCCCAGGACCTCGGCGCTAGTGACCGTGGCGTCGAGCTCGGCGCCAGTCACTCTGGCGCCGAGCCAAGGGTCCATTTCTAGAGTTCTTTCCGCCAGGGGTCTATTTGAGAGAAACTTTTGAAAAAAGGGCCAAATAGTAAAAAATTCGGCCGCCGCAGGAGGCAGTGGTCTCCTCCCTCGACACGTGACGAGGTGCTGGAGGAGGAGCACATGACGGCCATGGCCTCGTCCTCGTTGGAGGACGAGAGGGGTCAGCAGATGGGCGAGGGAGATGAGGCGCTCAAGGGCAAGGGAGGCGAGGCGCTCGAGGGCGAGGGAGGCGAGGCGCTCGAGGGCGAGGGAGAGGGTACCGCTACCCGGACTCTCTACGAGCGAGGTCCCGCGAGCCTCCCTCCGGTTCCGCTTCCTCACAACCGCCCAGTGATTCGGCCTATGGCAAAGAGGTAAGTAACTATGGATGTGAAATATTGCATTACTGATACATTGGAGTGAAATATTGTAGGCCGGCCTGCAAGAAACAAGAAGGCAAAGTCAAGAGCAGAACGCGGAGCTGACCGCACAGCTGCAGGCCCAGAAGGTCGCGTTCGAGGCCGCGCAGAAGCAAATGGCGGAGATGATGGTGATCATGCAAAGTCTTGGGCAAGCATCGGGTGTACCTGTGTAGTTTTCAGCTCCTCCACCTCCTACTCCTGCAGCTACTCCTGTAAGTATGAAAGTTCACTTTTCGCTTGTGCTTTGCATGTATGTCGGCCTTCGTGCCGTTGTGGATGTCGGCGTTCATGCCGTTGTGGATGTCGGCGTTCGTGCCGTTGTGGATGTCGGCGTTCGTGCCGTCGTTTCTTGCAGGTTTTGGAAACCTCCCCGTGCAGGGGAGGTGCTGCCGAAATTTTCAATTGAGTCTAATCTTTTTGTATTCCTAGATTACTAGATGCAATCTCTAAGTTCTAAAACTGTTTTCCCGGATTACTCACACATGCAATCTCTGCTCCTTTGTGCAGCTTTCGTCCGCGGGTTCCAATCAACCCGTGCGTCACCGGGTGATCCTGCTTTTCCTTCACCATCGTCTCATAGGCTAGCTTCATGAGGACTCGTGCTAGGTGATGTGGTTGGACTTTAGCGTGATTTATGGTTGTGACTTGTGCTTGGATTTCATTAACTTGTCGTAATAAACATGTGAATGATGATGAACATGTGACTTGTCGTTGTAATATATTGTGATTTGTGGTTCACAATTATGGTTGTGATATATTGTGAGAAAATGGGTTCTGTGTGATATATATATATATGAAATGCTTGTGTCGATGGAATGCAAAAAACAAAAAAAAAAATTAAATTTCTGTCTCTTTGCCGAGGGCAATGACCAAGGCCCTCGACAAAGAAGGGTCCTTTGCCGAGGGCCCTAGCAATAGCCCTCGGCAAAGATTTTTTTAAAAATCCTAAAAATTTCTTTGCGCCAGGGAGCAGGCCCTCGGCAAAGGTTTTTAAAAAAAAATTCAAAAAAAAACTATTTCTTTGCCGAGGGCCGGCCCTCGGTAAACAAATTTTTTTTTAAAAAAGAAAACCTTTGCCGAGGGCCCTTGCAATAGCCCTCGGCAAAGGTTTTTTTGGGAAAAATCCTGAAAATTTCTTTGCCGAGGGCCAGGGAGGAGGCCCTCGCAAAGATTTTTTTAAAAAAAAATTCTTTGCCGAGGGACGGCCCTCGGCAAAAAAAAATTCAAAAAAAAACCATTTCTTTGCCGAGGGTCGGCCCTCGGCAAAGAAACCGCCAACGGCGCCGGCGCGTGACGGCTTCTTTTCTTTGCCGAGGGCCGTCCTGTCCCTCGGCAAAGGCTTTGCCGAGTGCCCGATAAAGGGCCCTCGGCAAAGACCCCTTCGCCGTCTAAAAATTCCCCGAGGGGTTTTTGCCGAGGGCAGCCCTCGGCAAAGCCTTTGCCGAGGGTTTCTGGTCAAAGCATGCGAGTCCAGTAGTGATGCATTGCAGCCTGAGAAGCAACTCAAGGATCAGCTGGTCATTTATTTGTGGCATGATGCAAAAAACTTTAGGGCCAAATGCTGCTCCTGTCAATTTGAACATCATGTGATCTATTGATTGTTTTTTTGTCATGATAGCTACGCAGATTGTTTAGCCCCCATACAGTAGACTCATCTTATCCCGTAGCTATCATGTGATCTATTGAGATTTCAAGAGTTGCATTGTGTCCATAGTTTTTTTAATCCGGTCTGCCTTTCCATAGTATTTTTGGTTGAATAAAGGCCTCTAAAGTTTCTGTTTAACCATAAACTATTCTCTATTCATTGCTCTGTGTGCAGTTTAGCTTTGGAGTGCTAGCGTCCACTGGAGTTGAAATGCTTGCTGCAATTATTGGATATGAACACATGAAATACATGCCTACAAACTTTTCTTTCTTATGAACTTCAGTTTCGACGTTCAGAGTTCCTGTAGGTATGTTAGAAATAATCCTGTAAGTCATTAGTTTCGGGATGTATATATATATATATATATATATATATATATATATATATATATATATATATATATATATATATATAGTCGGGATAAATATATCTATGTTTATTCATAATGAGCTTTGCTTACTTGTAGAATTAAGTCCACTATACTAATACAAATACTAAATAATTTCCTGCCACCTCCAGTGTTTGGAGCTGATACAAGTTCGCCACTGACTCCATCTCAGACATAGCAAAGGTGATTCATCTCTTCTCATATGCAATTTGTTTATTTGTAGAATTAAGTCCATTGTACAATAGCAGATACTAAATAATTTTGTGCCAGCTCCAGAGTCTGGACCTGATACAAGAACGTCGACGACTCCATCTCAGCACTAGCAAAGGTGATTCATCTATTCTCATTTCTTGTGGTTACTAGCTCGCTACCTGATAATGAATGTAACACTATCTTGCAGTTAAATAAAAAATGATTTGGTTGCAATCATGAGAGCGCACTGATACTTTGATTAACATATGATATGGATATGTGCCTGAGTTCTATTGTGTAATCGTTGCCTGCATGCATGAGTCCCCTGCTTGGTCATTTGATGCAGATTGGATCAGTTGTTGCCTCCTGCATAGTCCTAATGCAACTTTCATGAACAGTGTCCAACTATATTTCATGCACATGGGTCACCAATTGCTGCACTCATATATATCAGTTACATATTTGACAGGTAGTGTTGATGGGCACGCGCAGGCCAACCAGTGATCGGGTACCTTTCGGGGACCTTACAAATACAACCCATGGAGGTATATAAACTTTTACATAGTATGTTCATATGTTGGCAACTCCTCACCAAAATTCATTGAAGCTAATCATACCCGACCAGGGTTGGTGCCACCAGATGGGGATCGTAATGAAAAGAAGAGGCAGAGGGAGAGAGAATGGTATGCAACAATGTCTGGTGAAAAGAGGAGTGAAATAAACAAAAACACCGTGAGAGGTATGCGATGAATAGCCAAGGTCATGTTGATCTAAATAGCAATATGGCTACCCATTCAACAGGTATGGTGTTGTTGCTGAGTGTCACTTTAATTACCTATGGTCGTGTTGCTGAGTGTCACTTTAATTAACTACCTATGGGATAAGGTCACTTTAGTTTAGTTATTGTATGGTTCAATTTGTATTGTATGGTTCTATCTGTAGATGGTCTAGTACCTTTAAGCAACATTGGTGGCACCGGTAACGTGGATGACATTAACACTGAGCAAGATATTAGTATTGTACATAAAGCATATACACTTTATTTCCATTGTCTGAGATTCTGGTGAATCGTGCCATCCTAGCGTCCGTTGATTAAAGTGTCATTCCATGATATATAGGTTCCGGATATGCACCCAGTCCAATCAATTGGGTTGTCACGTGTCCAAAAGAGCGTAGGAATGCTCGTGACAGAGCACGAAGAGCTGCAATACCTCCTGGACATAGGGCGCTACTGAATAAGAGACGGCGTGAGTTGTATGGAACAAAAAATGCACCAAAAAAGTCTACAAAGATGCTACACATGATTCCAAAGGACACTGCCCAGTCAACAGGTATGGTAATAATATTGATTTCTTTAAACCAAAAAATATCGTAGTTCCGCAGGATACTTATTATATCAAAAAAAATTAGACGGTCCCGTCCCTTTAAGCATCGGAGTTCCTGGTGATATTGACAACACTTTAACTGAGACGGATATCAACACTGTTCATGAAACGGGTACGCCTTTATAGAATTGTGGCTTTGGTTTTTAATTATAAATATAAAAAGAGTCTGAACACCATCATAGCTGACACTGTTGCGTAAACTTGAATTATTGTGTGTCCTTCATCGATTAAACATTGAGACTGAACATTTTTTGTAGACGGTCCCGTCCCTTTAAGCATTGGAGTTCCTGGTGATATTGACTGCACTTTAACTGAGATGGATATCAACACTGTTCATGAACCGGTTACGCCTTTATAGAATTGTGGCTTTTATTTTTTAATTACAAAAAGAGTTTGAACACCATCAAAGCTGACACTGTTGCATAAACTTGAATTATTGTGTGTCCTTCATCGATGAGACATTGAGACTGTACTTTTTCTTATAAAATATAGGTGTTGTAGATGCATCCAATTCCGTCGATGATATTGTCACGTGTCCAAAAGAGCGTAAGCATGAGTTAGATAGAGCACGAAGGGCTGTAGTGTCTCCTGAACAAAAGGCGCTAATAAACAAGAGACGGCGTGACTTGTATGCAACACAAAATGCTGCAAGAAAACTGCAAACGACTCCACAAGAGAAGAAGTTGAAACGAAAAGAGATCAACAAAAAATACAATATGGCGGTGAGAGAACACCGAGCCAACAATCTGCATCCGGACTCAATCGCCATGGAGAGCCCTCACTTTAACCCTCAGCTTATTTTCCCTTCTTCAGCTCAATCGCCTGAAGCGCCTTCATACGATATGGAAATACCTGAATTGAGGGGCACGCCTGTTGACATCGCGCCATCTGTAGTTCATAATCTAGAAGTCCAGACCCCTAAATTGGCTACGGCACAGACCATACATAGGCAGCAAGTGACCACTAGAGAGAGAAATGCCCTTCTATTCCGTCGCAATCAGGCTTTTGAAGCAAACATTGGAAGAAGGGCTAGAGGGTGTGCAGATGGAAAGTGCAATGATTCGAACAACCCAACTCAACTGAGTGTGGTTTACAACGGTAATTAGCCTTGAGCACTATATATTGTTGGTACTTTCACCTTCGCTCTTCTATTCCAAAAACTCATAACTTTTCTTACTACAGGTGGTGTCACCCAGGAACCTCTAATTCCACCACCTAATAATTGCACAGGTACACAGACACAACCGTCTATAGTTGATGGTACCTCTTCAATGCCTCCAAACGGTGCACAAGCTCATACGCCAGACTCTATGGTCGAGGATGGTATTTTCTTCATTAAATTTATCCCTTTTTTATTTTTTGTATGCCATTATGTTTCTCTCATCATATATGTGGCCGTGTTGCACAGACTATGATAAGGATGTCATATTTGAGGAGGACGAGGAAGAGGATGAGGCATACTTTTTCGCCGGACAAGGTACACCGCGTAATAGTCAAAGCATTCTTTCACAGACTTTCTTTCAAAGCGTAACACATCAACATTTTGTCAAAAGACGACGACGAGGGAGCCGACGTCGAGCACAATCTCGACATAGATGAGCAAGACAACAGTGAGCCTGATGTCCTGGATCCATATGACAAGGTTTACGCTAATGTCCCATTAGAGTCACACATGCTACCATCGGTACCAAACTGCGAGCACTGCAACGCAAAGAAATTTGAGGGTGAACCGCCTAGATTCTATTGTCGGGGTGGAAAGATTCATCTTTGAATTCATGAGACACCTCCAGAGCTCATGAGGTTGTGGTCAAGCTCGGACACTGATGCTAGGCACTTTCATGCAAACATCAGATATTTCAACGGCCACTTCTCTTTGACTTCTCTGTACTGCCACCTAGATCGTGTGACCACTAACATGTGAATCTATGGTGTCTACACGTTTCGTGCCCATGGCCAGATTTACCATAACATACGTTCATTTGGTAAAGAGGAGGGTGTCTAAAAAAGACACCTCGAGCTTTATTTTTACAATGACGATCCATCCCTCGAGCATCGAATGAGCAAGTGTCGTGAGCAATGCGCCCAAAAAGACAAAGAAGTTATAGAGCAATTGGTTAGTATCTTTAATGGGAATCCCTACTCTTAGCAACTAAGGAGTATGGGACATGTTGAAAATCTGGAGGATTACCGGGTCGAGTTAAACCTTGACCAGCGGCTTGACCAGAGAACATATAACGTGCCACTAACATCAGAGGTGGCCGCCGTCTGGGTTGAGGGGAGTGAGCATCATGGCCAATTCAAGCATAGTGTTCTCCTGCAAGGGAAGGATCGGTATATACATGGCATCCGCTCATATAATGCATGCTACAACCCACTGTCATACCCGTTGTTCTTTCCAAGGGGTGAGCTCGGGTGGCACAATTACATTCCAAAATTGGGTGTGACTATGGCTCAAGTTGAGCGAGCTCGAGCAATCCGCAAAAGGCATGCCGAGAATGCCGAGAATGGTGACAATGATGATGGAGGTAACTTGAACTCTTTTCAATAATGCAATATAAACTATTTTCTGTTAACGCATGATACTAATTCAAACAATGTCTCCCTATAGAACCTATTTCGAATACATGTGTCTCCGTGAGCGACTACTACTGCTACAAGTTCTAGATGCGGCCAGGGATATTTAATCCAATACTCTATGGCCGATGTCTTTTCCAGCAGTTCGTTGTCGACACCTACATCGAGATTGAGAGCTCGTGTTTAGACTACATGAGGAACAATCAGGATACTTTGAGGGCTGACCTATACCAAGGCCTGGTGGATAGCATGCATTTGGGTGAAGGATCTGCTGAGAATGTCGTAAGGCATACTATCCTATCTTCGTCATTTATAGGAGGACCCTATGATATGAGGCGCCAATACATGGATGCAATGGCTCTAGTGCGAAAGTATGGTAAACCTAATATCTTCCTCACAATGACGTGCAACCCTAACTAGGATGAGATCAAGAATGAACTTTATCTACGCCAAACACCACAGGACCGTTTAGATCTTGTCACACGGGTCTTCAGGGCAAAGTTAGAGGCGACGAGGAAAATGTTGATAGAGAAAGACATACTTGGGAAGGTGAAGGCCTACGTATATGTAGTGGAGTTCCAAAAGAGGGGCTTACCGCATGCACACTTCTTGCTAATAATGGAACGAAAGTACAAGCTCACATGTCCCGAGCAATATGACATGATTATCAGTGCAGAGCTACCAAACAAGAAGAGGTACCCTGAGCTCTACAAGATGGTGATGAAGCATATGATGCATGGTCCTTGCGGGATGCTAAATCCATACTGTCCGTGCACGTTAGGCCGCAGGTCATGCAAGAACTGTTACCCACGCCCATTCTGTGAGGAAACGTCACAGGGAAAGGATTCGTACCCCATCTATCGGCGACACAATGACGGCCGCACGCTAAAAGTTCGAGGCCATTACCTAGACAATCAATGGGCCATGCCTTACAACCCTTGCCTGCTACGTACCTTCAACTGCCATATTAATGTTGAGGCCTTTGGGAGCATTAAATCAGTAAAGTATCTATTCAAGTACATATACAAGGGACATGACAGGGCGTCGATACAAGGCTGCCAATGGGCTATGCAACGGTACAAGGCTGGTGGTGTGGGGGTTCTGAAGAAATACAATCGACGCGGAAATCATGGTGGGGCAGCATGCTGGGAAGCGGATATTCCTTCCTCGAATACCGCTACGCCCGTCTGATGACGAGATGTTCTCATTCCAGTTTAAGAGGAAGCAGTTTCCTATCAGGCTGAGCTTTGCCATGACGGTCAACAACACAGGGCCAAACTATCCCGAACGTGGGTGTGTACCTACCCGCACCAGTGTTCTCTTATGGTCAGTTGTACGTTGCGATGTCTAGAGCCACGTCAAGAACCAATATTAAGATCCTTGCCCTCCCGCCTGATGCGGAGGCACAAGAGGAGGAGGCCAAAAAGATGGAGAAGAAAAATGCTAAAAAGAATGCCGAGGGAAAAAAATAAGAATGCGTCAAATAAAAAAGATAAGGATAAGAAGACCCCAATAGCGGATGGAACTTTCACAAAGAATATTGTATTTAAAGAGGTTCTAACGCCGTAGGCGAGGTAACAGAACATTACTAACACATACAATGCATTTTTCACTCAATTTATATTGTACAAATAATATCTCACTAATGCCATATTTGTTGCTGTTCCTAGGTATTTTTAAATGGTTTATCAGACTCTACACGGAGATGTTGGCATAATGAAAATTAAACATGTGTTATATTATTGTTATAAAAATGACACTTTGAGTGTTTTGTTCATAATATTTCGTTTTGTAACCATTCATAACTATTACACATGTATGTTCTCAAAACCATGAGTTTTGTCGACTTCCCCCACTTTTCTCATGTGCCAATGTGGGATCAACCGAATTAGCACCTGCATAATTACAAACATAAATTACTTGAATAAAACCAACGAAGCAAGTTAGCGATAATAATAAACAATAATGCTAAACAACACCATACCAGTGGTCGTAGGATGGCACGATCGTAGTGGCGTTGGTTCCGCGTATTCAGGAGGATAGCTCATTTGTATTTCTCTTTGTTGCATCAGGGTCATTAGTTTTTTCATGAAATCTACAAGACTAAAAACATAGAAAATATAAAACACACTTCATGATCTTTATCACCTATAATATGTGCTGATAGGATTAATTAGAAACTCAATTGGATAACGGACAGTTTTTCATCAAATTAATATTTTAATCAATAAATTTATAATTATTAAGATATATGAAGAACGTTAGCAGTGCTACGTAGAGCTCGACACTATGAAACTATCACAAAGAGAACTACTTTAATCCGAGTTGAAATGATTACACGACGGAGATTTGAAGCCCTAAATTTTATGGACATGATGATCCTGACTTCTTAGGCGGCTTTACTAGGTACAGTGCTAATTAGGCCTATATTGGTCCACGGAATAGAAGTCGGTCATAGAAGATTATTGGCTCAAATACTGAATACACATGCGTGCATACGTACAGTAAAAGAGCTCCACGCATGCATGCATGATGTGTATGTGTACGTATATAGCTGGCTTCTTTGTCCAGCTAGCTTTCCAATCAATATATACTCTATATACTATGTAGCGTGCCCGTGTGTTGCTACGGAACAACTAAATCTTTTATACTAAATACACACGGATCGCATGATAAGATAACAATACTGTTAAATTAAATACCGACGTTAAAGTGACATTTAATTCAAAAAGCAAAGTTCGTGAAATTAACACAGTCATGGAGAGCGCGGCGTCGCAGGCTCACAAACTCTACTGTATAGACTTTTTCGTGATATGGCTAAGATAATATTTTATATCGGTAGAAAGAATTCTCCGATATCCATTTCTTTCATGCGTTAATAAATCCATGAATAAGTTTCGCTGCATCTCCATATAATCTTGTACACACAGATTCGAGTATATATGTAAATATTAGTACCTGTCACATGAATAATACTGCGTGTCTTAAAAAATCTCTCATAAAATTTTAAAACACCACTACACAAACTTTACTGAAGGCAGGCGTTTTCGGTTTCCCGCGGCGGGCAAAGCCGTCCGCCGTGGCCTAGAGGCCACGGTAAATCATGCCTTAACCACGGCGGGCGGCTTTGCCCGCCGCGATTAACAGATTTACCACGGCGGGCGGTGTAACGTGCCCGCTGCGGTAAATATACTTTTTACCACGGCGGGCACGTTACACCGCCCGCCGCGGTAAATTATTTTACCGCGGCGGACACATTTTGTGGCCCGCCGCGGTTATGTTCATTAGCCGTGGCAGGCTTTATTATTTGTCCGCCTCGGTAAATTATTTCCTGAATTAAAAAAAATACGGCAGGCATATAAATTCAAATTCAAATAACATCCAGATTTCACAGATTAAACTTAAAAAGTATGCAGACATTACATATGAGATAATATACATATATATATATATATATATATATATATATATTCACTTAGTCGTTCTTGTCATCGTTAATTCATTACATTTACATATTAAAGTCGTTATACATGCGTTAAGGTGTAATCCTGCGGACGCATCATCGTGGGCCATTTCCTCAGCCTCTCGTACTCCGGTAAAATCGCTAGTGGGCTGTTCTCATGGAAGAACGTGCCCCCTTCAAGCACGCATTTGTCTAAGACAAACTTACATATGTCCGCCTTTATCTGCTTGAAGCTGTGTTGGGTGCTCTGCACGTCTCTCGACCAGTTCAATCCATTCTTGAGCACCCTCCAACTGCTGCTGTACTGCTTGCACACCCTCAGGAACTCACAGGCGTAGAAGCCATAGGTTTGTGATCCTACCGGTTGTTTGGCACACTGCATGATCGATACGCAAGTATTACAACACAGGCATTAGAACGCATATGAACAGAAAGCACAATTAAACCTTTCAAATACTTACCAAAAAGTTGCGTCTGACTTTGATGCGGTTCTTATGCTTAGCCTTAAAATTCTCTGTTCTTCGATCATAGTATTCAGGATCCTTCACGTACTCCTTATAAGCACTATATGAAATGTACTAGTATTAGGCAGGGCATTAGAACGCATATGAGAAGATAGTTCAGTCACTTACACTCTGAGGCAATCTTCAAAGGCCTTGTACCCTTTTAAGTTTGGCACTATCAACGAATCAAATACGCAGGCCCTGCCATCCTGAGGGTAGATGATAAATGCACCCCAGTGACCCTCGAGGCCTTGGCTACGCCATTGAAACAAAATACAGGTTACGACGAGAAATAATAATACTAGCTAGCTACCCACTTATCTCTACAGGCATGTCTTCGACTTACCCAAAGTGGTAGGCAGCTAGGATACACCCATTTTCCCTGATCTTCTTCATTGCTCCTAGTATGTATCTTGAAATGTTCAACTTCTCATTGTCCATCAGTTTCTTCCTGTGCGCCTCTCTCTGTCGCTTGGTCAAGTCTTTCATGGTTGGATGATTGTCATCTAGGTGGTAACCAATGATGATTCTTTGAGCAATATGCATTGGAGATAGATAGATAACATCAAGTTTTAGTTCCTTGGATATATAGGCCATCAACCTGCAAGGACAAGCCATCGTGGCATATATAAGTAGTCTTGACCGATTCAAAGGTAGGTGATATGTGAAACTCGCAATTCATCACTTACATAGAGAACAAGGTGACTTGGACGATGTCAAGGTCTTGTTCCCGCAGTAGTCTGTACATGTCATGGAAGTCCACGGGGAGTTCTACATCGTTGCCGGGCAAGTGGAAGTACTCCGCCACAACCTTGACTAGAAAACCATGCAGGCTATCTTTTGCCGCTTCCATGTACCAGAGATGAAACCTCCTTGTCTCCCACCTTTCCTCGTCGACGAGTTGGGCCTTGGTTATCATGAACTTCCCATGCTCGTAATGGCCAGGGCAGTCATCCGATTCAGGAAATAGATGGAAAGGTGATCTCGGCCTAGGATAGAAATGTTAGTACCATATTATGGCAAAGAAAAGTTATTAGCAAATTATGCTCGCCGCTACCATACCTTTCAAACTCAAGTGAGTATGTGAGCTGTCCTTGGTCGCCTTTAGTCTTCGCCGACGGTGCAGGACAGTGGCTTGTGCTCGCAATGGCAGCAGGTGGCGTCTTTGCCCTCGGTTCCTCTGTGCCTCCCGGTCCTTTGCTCGTGCCCTTAGATGGACTGCCGGGAGGTGGAGGTGGACTTGTTGTTGGAGGAGGAGAACAAGGGTGAGGGCTTGTGCCTCCCAGTCCTTTGCTCATGCCCTTAGACAAACTGCCAAGAGGTGGTGGAGGTGGACTTGTTGTTGGAGGAGGAGAACGAGGGTGAGGGCTTGTGCCTCCCGGTCCTTTGCTCGTGCCCTTAGACAGACTGCTAGGAGGTGGAGGTGGACTTGTTGTTGGAGGAGGAGAACGAGGGTGAGGGCTTGTGCCTCCCGGTCCTTTGCTCGTGCCCTTAGATGGACTACCGGGAGGTGGAGGTGGACTTATTGTTGGAGGAGGAGAACGAGGGTGAGGGCTTGTGCCTCGGGGTGAGTTCCTTCCCTTGTCATCTCCACCATTGCCTTCGTCATCGCCATCGCCATGATCTGGATCATCGGGGGGACAAGATCTGGCAACGGATGGTTGTGATGCTGGTGTCGCCGTCAGCGTAGAAGTCGGCGTTGAGAAAATGATCTCTATGTCGTCCTTGTTCCACAGGACTTCGGAACCCAAGGCATCTCCAAGGATCGTTACCCCTTCTACAGTTGGATATTCCATTTCAAATTCTTCGTATTCGGTCGCATACCATGTAAGTATCACAACAATATAGTTGGCAGGGATCTGGTCTTGGTTGAAATCATTGATATCTTCTTTGGGGTGCATGTAACCCTCACCCACGGTCAACTTTTTCGCCCTACCGAACGGGATCATGAGGTGGACGTGCATGGGTTCCCAGATGTCGCCGACGAGGTGCCTTGGGTGATCCTCGATCATTGGCAGTGGCTGCCCTTGTTTCTGCCCTTGTGGAACTTGAGGCATGGCCATGCCAGCCTGGCGAAGCATCTGTGACCTCATCGACACCATATCTGGGTCATTGCTCGTGAAGGCTTCTTTTATGGACTGACTGATCATTTTGGCCATGCCTTAATCATAGCCCTTCTGAAAGATGCCCTCCTTGTACCTCTGCCTTGACCGGTATGTGGCAGAGTCGGATTGCCATGACTCCACTAAGTTCCAGCTCATCTTCGACGACATGCCACGGACGCGGCCACGGTGCTCGGGGGTTCCCAGCGCCAGGGTCAGCAAGTCCTGGCCCCTGCGAACCTCGAAGCTGTCCTTGGATTTAGCGGCCTCGATGAGAGCCCTCTCCACCTCCTCGAACTTGGGCTCATTGAACTTGCTCGCGCCCTCCTTGAGCTTCTTCGGCTTGCGGGCATAGATGAAGTCCTTAGCCCTCAAGTCTACACTGTCGCACGGATCGGGAAGCCCGACGGCAGCTCTAGCCCTTTCTTCCTCCCACCACTGGGGCCTCTTACCAGCAAACCCAGTCATGCCCAAGTGGTGGGGGTGCAGGTTCTTCTTCGCGAGTGTGCTGAACTTGGCGCTCTTTGCCTTTGCTTCTTCTGTTGTTCTTTGTTTGCAGAACTCTTCCCAGTGATGTTCCTTCACCATAGTGTATTTGACACAGGGTGACTTGCCTAGCTTCAGGTAGTACCTGGTCAGCATGGACTTGAAGTTTCTAAAGGCTCTTCCTGCCATATGCATGACCCACTCCCTGCACTTGTTCAGATCGGTGTCCTCGAGATAATGGAAGCTCCTCGTCACCTCACCCTAGATATGTGTCTTGTAGTTGACCGAGACATTGTTCCACTCCTCCCAAGTGATCTCCACCTTGTCCTTGACTATACATGCCACCTGGTTGCTGAACTTGGCAAGGACCGTGGGTGGCGACAACGGGTTTCCCTCTGGTCCCACCTCATGGATCACATGGACTTTGCCGTGGGTTTCCCTCCGGTGCCTCCCGTGTTCCCCCCTTCTCAGCTTTGTCCTCTGACCCCTAGACTTGCCTGAAGTGGTTGGAGATGGAGCGGGGGTTCTTTGTCCCTGACTTGTTCCTCCTCGAAATTCAATTCTCGAGGCACCACCGGCATCTGTTCAGGGTTTGGAGACCGCGCACTTTCAACTTCGTCGTCCCTCGGTTGGTAGGTCGGATCATCTTCATCCTCTGTACGATGTTTCTTTGTTGGCCTCGGGGTCACGGACACTTGGCTCTCGAGGCTAGTTGATGATGATGCACTAGGGGTAGGGTCGTGCCATTCGCTTATCGGTTCCTCCGCCATTGGAAAGCTACAATGAATACATATTTCAGTTGTATAGACACAGTTATAGAGTAGTAGAGTAGAGTAGTACTAGAGTAGTAAAGTAGAGTTGTAAAGTAGTAGTAGTTGGCTCAGATTTGCCCCATTGTCATCACATCGCTTTTAAACTGGTTGCTTGTATCTGGTATACAAGCCATCCTAGTTTAGCGGGGGCACTCGATCATCATCGCCGCTGCCTCAGCATAAAAGGGTTCACATCATTGCATATGCCACTGCCTCAGCTTAGAAGTGTGAAAAGAATCATCATTGCAAATACCAAACAAAAGCCATCAAGATAGTTTCAAAATTCGGCCCCAAAGGGCTAAGTCCTTCGGCCATCAAGATAGAGTAGAAGACTAGAGGAGGTGAGAGTAGAGTAAGAGGAGTAGAGTAAGAGCTGTACAGCTCAAAAGTTTGTTTGGCATCATAGGCAGCAATAAACCCCCATCACAGCTCAATCAAATTTAGTCAGTAAGAGTAAGAGTAGTAGAGGAACTGCTCAATTTAGTCAGCAAGACAGCAGCTAGCAAGACAGTAGTAGTAGAGTTCAGTAGTAGCAGTGTTAGCAGAGTTTAGTAGAAGATTGAGTAGAGTTTAGTAGTAGATTGTATAGTAGTAGTAGTAGTATTCACAGACAGCGGCAGCAATATTAGAGGCATCATAGGCAGTGGCATTGCTCAGCATTGAAGTCTGGCATCACAGGCAGCAACAGAAATCCAAAAATTGACACTGCCAAAAATAGCATTGATCTCTCTCTTTCACCTTGTAACCGTCCACATGGCTCATGAAGCTGTAATCAAACAACTAAACCTTGCTAGGTGAGTCAGACAATTACTGAAAATCAGTGTTTATCAATGCATGTAGAGTATTAGGATGGTCTGCACATGGAATGTTTTGTAATTTACCCATAACAGTGTTTTTAGAAGTGCTTGGCACCAGTTATGCCAACTACCTAGCACCTAGATGGGCTAGACAGTTGTTTTTAAGTAGTGATTCATATACTGTTGAGAAACCATATATTACCAATATTGGCAGATGATTGGTTTAAACTTCCAAAAAAAATTTACTATGTTTGAAATCATCCTAATTAATGTTGAAAGGCTTGCTCAGACTTGTTTGGTGTGATTGATTGAGATGATTACATTGTATTTATTGCAATGGCATACCCTGTTTTTATGTATTGTGTTATGGTCTTGTGGTTACTATTATCTTGGAGCAATATCATCTTGGATTTTATTTTATAGATCTGCTGGACCACCTGAGTTACGAGATTGGACAGATATGGCTGAGTCGTATGACAACCTCAAGAACTCTGTTAGTGTTGTAATAGTATTTGATTGTCGGTTCTTTCTTTGGTGCAGAATAAGTCCGAATGAACGAATATCATTATTATGCAGGTTAAAGTTGCTTTGGTTGGGAAGTATACTAATCTGACAGATTCTTACCTATCAGTGGTGAAGGTTGGTACAGATGATCCTTACATATCAGTGGCGAGGTTAAGTAGTTTGCCAATTGTGATAATTAGTCTGCAAGCACAAAATTTAAGTTATATATTTTAATATTTTATGTGGTGAAATAATTATTATAGTTACAGTTTCATGGTTTCCTAGAGTATAGACAATTGTTCTCTAATAATTGTTAAATAACTAAGGTTTTGAGCTGCCACAATGTGTTTTTACTGTGGATGCAATTTGGGTTCATGTACTATACATGAAAAATGTTTTTTCTAATTAGTTTGTGCATATCTTAATTTATTCCAGGCTCTCTTACATGCCAGTGTTGCCTGTTCGTTAAAGCCATCTATCCAGTGGATTGCAGCTTCGGACCTTGAAGATGCAACTGCAAAAACAGTAAGCCACTAGCCATGTGTTCTAATATTCGAAAACTGCAGTAATAGCACAACAATGTTTCAGTTGTTCAATTTTTTCGGGGGTTCTGATAAGTATCTCAGTACCCCATAGCATTTGTACCCCATAGCATTTGTATCTTTCTTAGTCTTTTGTGATGTGAATTCTGTTGGTCAATCCGAGGTATCTTATAGTTCAATTCGATGATTTGATAAATCTTGAATATAGTATGGTTTAAATCGATGGTTAAATTAAACACTAGGAATAGGAACAAATAAAATATAAGTAACTGAAACTGAACAAAATAGATAAATCATTATGGTTTAGGGTTTGTATCCAAACACAAACTCGGGCAAAAGTTGGACTTCTTCCTTATCTATATGTGAATATTTAAAAACTGCAAGAGTTGTGTTTTTAAAAAGGCTCATGAAGCTGTAATCAAACAACTAAAAAGAAATACAGAACACTTTGAATAGAATAGGGAAAAAACAGTGCAAGAATTCAGAAGACAAACCTACACGGTGCTAGGGTTCCGACGCGCGGACGGAGGCGGCGGCCCTTGGCGTCGGTGTGGTCGACCAAGGTCAGCGGGGGCGACGGCGGCGGCCCTCGGTGTCAGTGGCCGGAGCTATGGCTCCGGGCTCCGAGGACGGGCCCCGGCGTGTGGATGGTGACCAGGGAGGAGGACGGGGGCGCGGGGCGCGTGCGGTGGCCACGGAGGAGCTCGGTGGCCGGCGCTAGGGTTCCGGGGACGGGGCCCAGCGCGGAGGAGCTCGGCGGCCGGAGCAAGGGTTCCGGGGAGAGGAGGACGGGGGCGGGGCACGGGCACGGGGGAGGAGGACGGCGGCGGGGGTCACCGCGGAGGAGCTCGGCGGCGGGCATGGGCACGGGGGAGGAGGATGGGCGCGAAAGACTTAGAAAATTTGGGCACGGGCACGGGCACATATATAGCCACGGATTAACCACGGCGGGCAATATAAGCCGCCCGCCGCGGTAAATGTTTACTGCAGTGGGCACCTTAGACTGCCCGCCGCGATTAATCTATTAACCGCGGCGGGCGCTGTTACGTGCCTGCCATGGTTAATATTTTTGCATTTGCTCATTCAATCTAACACTGATATTTATTATCAATCTAAAACTTATTTTTGCATTTTGCATTTGCTGTGTAGTAGTAGTAGTAGTAGTAGTAGAGTAGTGTTGTGTAGTAGTAGAGTACATGTGAGTAGTAGAGAGTAGTATTAGTACAATAGATAGTAGTAGTAGGTTGAGTAGTACTAGTAGAGTAGTAGTAGTAGATTCAGTAGTACTAGTAGAGTAGTATGGTTCCATGATATTAATAATAAGTTACAAAACTTGTCTTCAATAGATCGAGCTATATTATTACATATATGTCTCTGGGATACATATATCATTTTGGTGTAGGTGCTTTCACCGTCCTCTTCTCACCGTCGGGGCAGGCCCACGGCATCATCCTGGACTTGTTGAATCGGTCCTCGACGGCCTTGATCTTCTTTGGATGATCGGTAAAAAGCTCGAGCTCTGCGTAGTTGTTGTATTGTTCGGGACTCTGCACCCCATCAGCTCCCACAATCTACTGCTTTCCGGACACAACCACATGCCTTTTTGGGTCCTCTGCATATATATAGTAGGCCACTTGCGTGACATTGGTTGCTAGTACCCACGGGTCATCTTTGTAGCCGATACTTTTGAGGTCCGCGGTGGTTAGCCCATAACTGTCCACTACAACCGCATTCGGTTTGACCCACTGGCAACGAAAGACGGTTATGCGTAGGTTTTGGCCATAGTCAAGTTCCCATATTTCTTCGACTTGCCCATAGTATTGCCTCCTCTGGCCCGTGGACTCTTCTTCGCCCTCGTATCGAACACCACAGTTCTGTGCTGAGCTCTTCTTGTCCTTGTCTTTCGTGTGGAACCTATAGCCCTGGACGTCATACCCTTGCCATGTGGTGATTTGGCTGGATGGGCCTAACACAAGCCTCTTAACGGTCTCCGTATCTTCATCAGGGCATCCTTCAAGGGGTATGTGTTGCTCTTTGAGCCACTCTATGAAATTGCTCTTGTGATGGTTCTGGACCCATGCCTCCATGCGTTGTCCGTCATTAGCAGCGCGGATCTCTTCCAGGTGCTTTTCAATGTATTTATCCATGCTCACTAACTGATGAAGGATGTTGTAATGAGCTTCTTGCACCGTTCGGTTTGCCACATCGGTGCGTACTTTTCGGCCTGTGCACCCCATCCCTGAGGTTTTGCCTTCGTGGTGATGGACAGGTAGCCCAATCACCCTCCCATCTCTTATGTACCTCATACACCAGTTCATGGCCTCCTCCGTTGTGTATGCCTCGATCATAGAGCCCTCCAGGTAAGCGCAGTTATGGATGTATCTGTTGAGGGTGGACATGAACCACTCGTATGTCCACATCTAGTGTAGGTACATGGGGCCCGGTTGATGGATCTGATCGACCATATGCATCATTAGGTGTGGCATAATATCAAAGTAAGATGGTGGAAAGCACATCTCGAGCTGGCAAAGGGTCTCCGCGATGAACTCCTTTAGGGCAGGCAGCTCAGCCTTATCAATGACCTTCTAGGTGATGTGGTTAAAGAAGTATGACATCCGTGTGATGACCATCTTCACGTACTCTGGATGGATAGCCCTAATCGCAATTGGTAGGAACACCATCAGCATGACGTGGCAGTCGTGTGAGTTGTAGCCGGTCATTATGAGGTCTTTCATGGAGACTAGGCTCTTGATGTTGGAAGAGAAACCAGTCGGCACCTTGATACCCCCTAAGCAACTTAAGAAAAGCCATCCTCTTATCTTGCGTTCGGTTGCAGGCCGCACCTGGGATATCGACTTTACCGTTCTGAGGCGGGCTAGGGTGAAGGTCCGGCCTGATGCCTAGATTGACAAGATCCATCCGTGACTTGATACCATCCTTTGTCTTGCCCTTGATGTCCAGCAGGACATCGATCGTGCTTTCGAAGACATTTTTCTCTAGGTGCATGCAGTCGATGGCATGGGGTGTATTCAGTGTTTTCCAATACGACAGGTACTTGAAGAAAATTGACTTCTTCTTGAAAGGAACGGCAGCGGGGACTTCCTCCGTCTGGTCCCGCTTTCGCTTCCTTGTCTGCTTGGTCCCCTCTTCAGATGACTTCTTCTTCTTTTCAAACTCCACCTGATCCATGTCCTTGACCATCTCATACACCTTTGTCCCCCAACTAGTCTACGTCGGTTGATCACACTATGGCTCGTCCTGATTGTCAAAGTATTTGTTCATAATACTTCTTCTATACCTATGATTTTTGGCGAGGAACCGTCTGTGCCTTGTGTACACCATCTTATTGGATCCCTTAAGGTAAGTGTAGCAGGTCTCGTCGATGCAAATTACGCAGCCGGTCTTCCCTTTGATCTACCCCGACAGTGAGAAGAGACCGGGGTAATCGGTGATGGTGACAAAGATGATTGCTTTTAGTGTGAACTTCTCCTTGCAAGATGCATCCACCATCTGGACCCCAACATCAAATAGTATCTTGATTTCCTCCATGAACGGCTCCAGGAACACATCTATATCATTGCCAGGCTGCTTCGGTCCAGAGATAAGCATGGTCAGCATAAGGTACCTACGCTTCTGACATAGATGGGGAGGTAGGTTGTACATGGTGAGCACGATGGGCCAAGTGCTGTGCGAGCTACTAAGCTCACCGAATGGGTTCATCCCGTCGGTACTCAGCGCGAACCTAACATGCCTGGGCTCCTTACCAAACTCCGGGTAGGCCTCGTCAAAATCCTTCCACTGCTTGCCATCGGATGGGTGCCGTAGCTTGCCATCGTCTTTTAGGCAGTCAGCTGATGCATGCCAGGACATGAGCTTAGCATCGTCCGGGTTCCTAAATATTGCACGCAGGCGATCGGTCATGGGCAGGTACCACACCGATAGTGCTAGACTTTTCCTGTGTGTGTAACCCTCTTCTTCATCATCCTACTGAGCCGAGATCTATTTGGCCACACTGCTCTTCTTTGCCCCCTTCTTGTTCTTCTTCCGACCACCCCGCAAGCCTCCCTCATCTTCTACATCCACGCGACAACCAGCATTTTTCTTGTATCGACTAAAGCCACAGTGCAGACAACTCGTCAAATTCTCATACTCATTGCCCCGATACAGGATGTAGTGGTTAGGGCATGCATCAAACTTTCTAAGCTTCATCGCCACTGGCCGGATCAGCTTCTTGGCCCGATAAGTATTGGCGGGCACCTTGTTAGCCGTTGGGTACGTGGTGGCAAGGTAGCTTAACAACTCATTGAAGCTAGTGTCAGACCAACCATGATGAGCCTTCAACATCAACATATGGAGGTTAAAACGGAGCGCCGTGCAGTCCTTCGGATAATCGCCGCCGCCCTTATAGAGAGGATCAACTGCCGCCTGCTTCAACTCTCTGAAATTCTCCAACCACTTTGGGCAACCCAACACAACATCGTCTTCATCGAAGTGTTTGACTAGATCTTCAACAAGCTGCACATCCTCGGGTTGGCTCACAGTATCCTGACCATCACCACCGTCGCCGGCTTCGTCGGCCATGTCTTGCATTAGATCATCCACCGTGATGTAATCACGACAACTGTTGTCACTGTCGGCTGGTGTAGCTGCTACTGAAGATGATGAGGAGCCGGGTGCTTCTAAAGGATCTTTATTCATCGGTGGTGCTATCGTCGTCGGCGTCGAAGAGCTCACTCTAGATGCACCGCCACTCGCACCAACTCTTTCACCGTGAAATGTCCAGACTGTGTAGCCCTCGACAAAACCATACATGATCAAATGAGTTTGCACCTCGCTGTCTCGGTGGGCTTTCAGGTTCTTGCAACGAGAACTTGGACATATGGTTGTCATCCGCTTCAGTCTCTCACGGTGAGCTTTACCAGCAGCAATAAACTTCCTTAATTCAAAGAGGTACTGCGGATCATTCACTCTATCAATCCGGTACATCCATTCCGACCTATCCATCATACCTACGAACATTATCCGTCACAATCAACATTAAATAAAGAAGAATTAGGAGAAATTGATGATTTTTACGTCCAAAATCATGAAAAAGATAGGAAACGACGATGTGAAAGATGAAGCATGCATCTATGATGAATCTAAAGTTAAAGAAATACATGACATCATTTTTTCCATTAAAATTGATCTAAATCTAGATCTAGATCTAGAGAGAACTCTAGGTGATGGAAATAGAGAGAGAGGATGGAAGGAGAGAGGGAGAGCCTTTATGAACCTCTTATGATGTCCTCCTCCCTCAAATCCAAGCCCTTCAACTCAAATCAAAAGTTTCCTCAAATTTTAGGGCAAAGCCTCCCCCCATGAGTTTGAGAGAGGAAGACCCATGGAGAAGATGAAGAGGTGGTGCTGTGTATTTGTATAGGCTTTACCGCGGCGGGCAAGATAAAGCGCCCGCCTCGGTAAATTAACCCTTTACCGCGGCGGGCAGTTTAAAGAGCATGCCATGGTAAAGCGTATTAACTGCGGTGGGCGATTCATACCGCCCGCCGTGGTAAATAACGATTTCCTACGGCGGGCAAGTTAGGTGGCCCGCCGCGGTAAACCCTTTTCCCACATCGGGTGCCTCGGTGGCCGGCCTCGCTGGCCGGCCACCGGTTAACCGTGGCGGGCAAAAGAGGTGCCCGCCACGGAGCCCATTTTGGCCACGCTGCGCAAATTGATTCCTGTAGTAGTGAAACAAAGTATGTTATACTCACCGTATCAATATGTGTGGCTTTAGGACTTTTCCACATAGACATATTGTAGAATAAGGTATCCACTTGAGTGTCTGTTCCAAGATATTGAATTAGGTGTTGTAATTCTTAATTTCGACATATTTTTCAGGTCAAGGCAACCAATGACGACACTTTTCTTAGTGGTGCATAATTTTATGGTCCACCTCTTGACTATCTGAATAAGGACAAGTTAGCACTGCAAAGGCTCAGTAAAGCTGCTGAGAAGGCCAAGGTTGAGTTTTCCTCCACTATGCATACTAAAACCTATGTCCCCGTTTATCATTGTCGATGCTTTTGATGCAAAGCAATTCAACATTACCATGATCAGATATAAGTTTGAGTCTCTTGTGAGCAATCTCATAGAGAGACTCTCATTCTTTATGTGATCTGCCTCAAGGATATTGGCAGGACGATAGACCCATGTTGGAATGTCGTACCAAAAAGTGTCCACGTTTTGTCCACGATTTATTTCCCATGAATACATGCGGGTACTATGATAACACTAACTACACCAAATGAAAGATTAGAGAGAATTTGCATTGCCTTCAGAAGGATTTATTTATTAAGTTCCTTGGACTCTACAGGTAGTTTTGAAATATCTGTTTGCATGTCTTACCTCGTATCCTAATTCAAAATTTTGTAGTTTAATTAGAATATTGAGGTGATTGTATATATATAATATTCAATACAAGTATAATCTATGCATGATCTTCTTGAAAGATTTCTGTAGTGTAAAGACATCTTCGTTTTTCATGCATGCCCGTGCTAACGCTACGGTAAAAACAAAAGGACAATATATCAATTAAAAAATAAAAACAAAACTCATGCTCAAAGTCAAAGAGATAAATTATGGATGCTTGAATTTTGTCATCCAATATCTACTGGCGTGCCTATAAAATAGACTGAATAAACAATTAAACATAGATAGAAAACTAAATTAATGAAAGGATCATTGCAAGACATCAATCATCTCATAGCTTCGGACAATATTGCAAAACTACTAAAAACTGTAACCGTGCCCTCACCTCAAACATTGTCTAGATAAATGGATTACAATGAAAGAAATGGATATCAGAGATTTCTTCCTGCCAATATAAAATATTATCTTAGCCGCATCACAGAAAGGTCTATAAAGTAGAGTTTGTGAGCCTGCGACGCCGCGCACTCCGTGACTGTGTTAAATTCATAAACTTAGCTTTCTGGATTAAATGTCACTTTAACGTTGGTATTTAATTTTTACAGTATTGTTATCTTATCGTGCGATCCGTGTGTTTTTAGTATAAATTGTTAGTTATCCCGTAGCAATGCACGGACATGCTACCTAATATAAATATAAAGAATGAAAAAGACGATAAGAAAGATTGACATTAGGCCAACTCCTTTTGATTCTTTACAAACACATCTGAAAGTTAACAGTTGTGGGCTGTGGGCATCAAATCAAAACAACAAAAAGAACATGGATTCGACCATAAGTAGCATTTGCCCTCTTTTTTTGAAAAAAAAGAAAGGTACTGCAGAGTTACAGGATTGTCAATCTTATCAGTACCATCAATTTTTGGCAATTGTAGAACTCAACCAAGACACCTATTGAAGTGCTACATCCCTAGCTCGCAACCCAATTAAGAGTAAGTTCTCGCAAGCCTAGCTCCCCAGCCATTATTAAACTGCATGAAGGGCTCCGAAACGAAGACCACTATTTGAAAAAAGAGTAAATGATTATTGTTTCCTTCCATGCATGATTGTTTCCTTCCATGCATGATTATTGTTTCCTTCCATGCATGATTGTTTTCTTCTATGCATGATTATTGTTTTCTTCCATGCATGTGGCTTCAGGTGATCGATTTGTTTCCATCAAAGCAGGTGGGGATCGCAGGGATGGCAGTTTCTTTTTCTATCGCGCGGGGTATCGTACGGCCGGAAGGGAGGAGCGACCCAAAAAAAAAGTCGCACCAAAAAATTATCTTACTTTTGTTCTTTTTAGTTGTAGGAGACATGCATGCACGCGCAATACTTTTGACATTGTATGTCTAATCTTGATACAATATGTACTACCGCTATTGCCGGGCCCGGTGATACACATGGGTGGTGCTCGATCTGTGGCAGGGAGGAGGGATTGGCCAGGTTTAAAGATGGCAACGAGCGTGGTGCCCGCGGATACTACCTTCTTACGCCCGCGCTCGCCAGCTAAATCTCTCGCCCGCGCCCGCGACCCACCACGGGCAACAAACCACGCCCGCGCCCTCCATCCGCGGGCATGAAATGCCCGCGGGCATGCCCGTGTGCCCGTTAGGTTGAGCATATACATAAATCATAGTGCATTACAAGAGATACGAAGATACATATTCACAACAAATCGTGTATATATACATATATTTGCTTGTAGGTCCCACATGTCAGACCTGTGGAGCGGCTCTGGCGGATAAGCGAGCGAGGATAGCAAATTTCTTTGCCCGTGAAGAACTATCCTCTGGGTTCAGGATGGTGCCCGCGTCCGTGCCCGCGGGCAAGAAATGGTGCCCGTATCCTTGCCCATCGGGTTCCATGCCCGCGGGCATGCGGGCATTCTGTGCCCGTTGCCATCTTCAGCCAGGTTGGGATTTCCTTTCCCCTCCTCAATCAGTCAATCACTACATGCCCTTCCATAGAGAGGGTGGCCGAGCTGGGATTTTCTTTCCCCTTATAAAAAAGGAAGGCCACTGCATGCCCTTCTATATTAATTTTTTTCCTTTTCATGGTCAATCACGGCATTACAAATTACTCATGCCCGTGCGTTAATTTTGTCATTTTTTCCTACACATTTTTTCCTACAGTAAGGACCAAAATTAGTCACGTGGAGGCGTGGAGCATGGCGCCACGGCGGACGCTACTTGCGCTCCCGGACGACATGGTCATCGAAATCGCCGGGCTTGTCGCCTCGACCTCGCCGCACCCGATGGAGGACCTCTGCAGCCTCCGTGCCACGTACGTGTCCACAGTCCACCCACGCAACGGCGGATCCAAAGGGGGGGCTGGGGGGCTCCAGCCCCCCCTAATGGCTTGATTTCAAGCCTAATCACTATAGCAAAAGCTTGATTTCACCATTAAATCTTCATGCAAATCAACATCTCCATTGTTTTAGCCCCCCCTTATCCCGCATCGTGCATCCGCCACTGTGACCCACGCATGAGTCGCATTACTACAAATTTAATTTGTCTACCTTTACCATGTGTGTCTTGCAGTTGCCAGACCATGCACGCGGCGTGCATGGAGCGCGTCGTTGGGAGACGCGTAGCACTGGAGCGGGAGGATTCCATGAGGTGGTTCGACCACAACAGCTACCTTGCCCTCATCGACAAGCTGGCCGCCGCCGGCAACCCGGAGGCCTGCTTCGTGCTCGGGCTCAGGCTCATCTTCACGCAGGGCCGCATGGATCCCGTCGGCACTGCCTTACTTAGACAGGCGGCCGTCGCTAACCACAAGGTGGCAGCCTACGTGCTCGGCGTCCTCCACTACGGGGACGAGGAGGCCGAGCAGTACATCAGGCAGGTGGAAGGTGAGGGCGAGGGCGACGTCGTTGCCCACAGGTGCAAGCTGGAGGCCAGCAAGACCAATCGGGAGTGCGTGAAGTGCCGTGAGCAAGCTGTCGACACGGTCCGGGAGGTGATATGGAGGGTGGACGGAATGATGGACCTGGTGCCAGCGCCGCCGCGCAGCGGTAAGTTGCAAGGGCAGCGGCTGCGGCGTGGCGGAAGGATGAACCAGGGGCTGCACTGTCTTTTGTAGTGACAGCTGCAGGATTAGGCACGAGTACTCCGAGTTCTTCTCGCGAGTCTCATCGTTCCTGAACTAAAGCCTAAATGTACTTTGTGACGTGCTTTTTGTTATGTATATACACATCATAAGGATGCCTTTCCCCTGTCATATATTTTAAACAAAATCCTAAATAGTACTTTGTGAAAAGGATTGTAAACTTTCCCCTGTCATATAGCATGCCCACCTCATATCACCGAAGACTTCTGGCTTCAGGAGGTGGAACAACTGATATGTGTTATTTATGTCTTGGAACACAGCTAATGGCAACGTTTTGAACTTAATTGACATAGGCAACCTGGGAAATAGAAGTTCTCAACGCTATTAAGCTCGTGAGCACGGCTACTATTCTTCAGCCTCCATGGGAGTTGTCCAAGTAAGCACTAGATTCTGCGTCGTTGCTAATTTGAGTCCTGCTCAATATTTTCAACTACGTTTCACTTCCCACTCCTTTTGTGATCATGTTGACTAGATATCACAAATGCATAATTTGTCGATGGCAGAACCTTCATTAGGCCTTTGCTTAAAACCATGCGCAGCACCAAGTTCTTGGAGTTTGTCGTAGTCAGAATCTTTAAGTTGAGACTGACTATTCCTCCTGCAATATGTATACAAATATTGTCGAGTTACCTCACCGCTTGCATTTTCTTTTTGCAAAACACTAGAAAGAAGCAGAAAGAAATTAGCGAAGATAGTAGGAGATTGCGGTGACCGTTGTGGTCAGCAAGCCAAGTTATACTAATGCTGACTCTCGATGTCCTTCTTTTTCAGAAAATATGTGTTTTAACAAAAATGCCAGAATTCCGTAAAAAATACAATACGAAAGAAATGGCTGTTGTGATTGGTGTATGTGAGGATATGGAATACAACTTAGCACAGTGCAGATACGCAAGTCGCTTGCTCCTACTTTTATTACTTGTTTCCTAATCGCTACCATGTTTGTAGTTTCTTTTGCCATGGCTGCATGTTCAAAAATGTATGCTTTATGTTTTCGATCAGCGGGAAAAGATGTTTACCATGATTGACCCTAGACCTATTGAAGAGTGGTGTAAAGACACACCAGTGCTGATGTATGCCAAGTACACTCTTGGATTTAGCTTCAACTACACGGCCGTAGTGAATAAACATATTCATGGAAAGAGGATGTCTTCAAATGGAAATCAAATAGGAAGAAACATCGCAGAGGACATAGATGGGTAACTAACTCAGAGTCACCGTCGCTTGCAATAATAATACCTATGATTTAACTATTTCTACATATTGCTGATCGTGAATCTTACCATAGACACTTAAGTGAATATCTTATTCTACAGTATATGTCTACGTGGAATAGACCAAAAGCCACACATATTTATACGGTGAGTATAACACTTTGTTTTAAGTTTTTGTGGAGGATTTTTCAAGAGACGCAGTATTACCCATGCGATAGGCACTAATATTGACATATATACTCGAATATGTGTATATGGTGGTATGGAGATGCGGCGGAAGTGCGGAACTTATTCGTGGATTTATTGGCGCACGAAAGAAATAGATATTGGAGATTTCTTCCTGCCGGTATAAAACATTATTTTAGCCGCATCACGGAAAGGTCTATGAAGTAGAGTTTATGAGCCTGCGACGCCGCGCACTCCGTGACTGTGTTAAATTCATAAACTTTGCTTTTTGGATTAAATGTCACTTTAATGTTAATATTTAATTTGTATAGTATTTTTATCTTATCGTGCGATCCGAGTGTTTTTAGTATAAAATTTTAGTACAAAATGTTAGTTATCCTGTAGCAACGCACGGGCACACTACCTAGTAAATATACAAAAGGACCATATTTAGTGAGGCTGCTGTAGCACTCATCTTTTTTAGAGCTTTTTCTATTTTATATGATGGCTAAATCAAAAGATTTAACATTTATTTTTAGCTAACCTGTAGGAGTTACTCTTACGTGATCAAAAGAAAGAATAGGAAGAAAACTGAATAGAAGGAAGTAAGGCAAATCTGCCCCATTGCATGCGTGCATGTCCTCCTTGCATGCCTGCCTGCATGCAAGGTGGGTGATTGCGCATTTCCTTTCCTTGACGCACGGCAAGTAAAAAGGAAAGGAAAATCTGCATGGAGAAAAACCGGGAGACGACTTGGCGAAAATCGCCCGGAGGGTGGGTCGGTCGCTCACCCTGGTCCTGTCACCTGTATATCTGCCGCCTTTTAGGTGTAGACAGAGATAGAGATTGAGACACTGGGATTCACTGCGATCCATTCCGCCGCCGCCGCCGCCTTGCCATCTCTCGCCATCGCGCGATGGGGCGACGAGGGCGCGCAAAGCAGCGCCAGAGGGCCGGCGACAAAGAAGCCGCCGAAATCGATAGGTTATTTAGTCCGCTCCGGGCCTCCGGCTATCCTATCTCGTTAGAAAGGATGAACATATGTAATGTGCTGCTAAGTGACACGTATTAGTGTTAGATTGATCTCTAATTCTAAACTGGGCCCAACGGCCCAGTTAGGCCTTTGATCCGCGCCATGATCGAGGGCGCCTAGGCCACTATGGCTGGAGGGCTCCTGTTACACTACGCTATATATAGAGGTGGGGGCTGGCGGCTCTGAGTACGAGGTTGACCGAGCTACAGTTCCTCACCGAAATCCCTAATCCGATCTAGAGGGTGCGCAGCCAGTGACGGAAAGCTCCACTGCCTCGCCGCCACCGGACTGCGTCACCGGACTCCACTGCCTTTGCCGACCTACCGCCACCAGACGATGTCACCTACGACCACTACACCGACGCCCTCTGGCTTCACCGACTCCATGGCGGACGCGAGCGGATCCTCCTCTAGGGGCACAGACGGTCAGCCCTTTCCATCTTTTCCTCTCCCTCTAGATCTAGTAGTTCAAAGTTCTAAGGTGTGTTCATCATGTTTATAGTAAGATGTACTCGCTAGATCTACGACTAAGGTCCTATTCTACACAACATTGGTACCAGAGCCAGGTTCTATTGAGTAGATCTCGGTGTGGGTACAAATAGAAAAGAAAAGAAATCAAATGAAAGAGATGAACCGAATCGAATGAATCAAATCGGGAAAAGAAACCCTAACCCTAGAAAGAGAAAGGGGACGGTAGAGAAAGGGCTTCCTACCTGGGGCTTGGTCGTCCCGTCTTTGCCGCCGGCCATCTCCATGGCCGACGCGCGGGAAGAACTAGAGGCGTCGACCGGGCAGGTCATGCCACCGCGTGGCTCCGCCTCGGGCTCGGGTGTCAAGGGCATCGCAGCGTAGCCCTTCAACGGTGGTGCGCTCACCCTCTAGTGGACGCACGCACCGACGAAAGGGCGCACGGTGGTGCCGCCACTTCCTCTGGCCGCCACGGCTGCTGCGCTGCTCCTTCGCTCTTCCGACTGCGGCACTGAGGAGGAAAGAGAAATGGAACGAAGAAAATGAGTCTAGGGTTTTGGGGATGAGCCGCGCCTGGGGTTTTTTATCTCACGATATTGACGCCTGGCCGTCGGATGGAAACCAGTGGCCGAGATTGTCTGGACCGGCATTAGGGCCAGGCGGGGCAGTAGATTCCTGGCCCTAGCCCAGGTTGCGGCCTAGGCACGGGACAGCGGGCGCGCGTCGGGTGAAGCAGGCTACGCGGGCCACACTCCACCGGCCAGGTCGGGCCAGAATGAACAGTAAATAAAGTTTCGAGTTTATTTAATTTTTATAAGCAGATTTCGATGAATTTTGTCTAGTTTAATATCTCTATTAAAATTTGAACCAACGGGATAATTTTTCAGAGAATATTTGAGAAAAGTTTAATGCTTCTAAAAAATAGATAATGAATTTTTCATGTTTCCGCTGCTAAAGAAATTGTTTATTCTCTAGTTATTTTGAACCAACGTGATATTTAATTGGAGAAAAAGAGATTTTGACATGATTATGATGTTCTTATTTTCTGACCAACGTTGTTAATAACAATATCATAATTTTAATGATTTTATGCATTATTTTTATTTCTGTCCAACGGTGATATAGATTTAATGTATAAACAATTGTATGTTTTAATTTTGACCAATGTTGGAATCAAGGCATGCAACTATTGTTATTATTGATGTTCTCACTCTATATGAATTGTGTTTTCAGGCGGATACAACTTGATGGGTTGTATCAAAGAGATCCCCACTCTCAAAGGCGACAACTACATGGAGTGGAAGAAAAAGATTGACCTGGCCTTTATCTTGGCTGAGGTGGACTGGGTAGTCACCTCATCATATCCCACTGAACCTGTGTCACTGGTGAGGGAGACAAACGAGGCTGATGCCACTTGGGCAACTAGAGAGAGGGATTTTGAATCCCAAAAGATGTCCTATGACCTTGAGCATAGGAAGTGGGTCACTGCCAACAAGAAATATTTGGCTGTGATAAAGAACATGATTGAGCCTATAATTATGGGCTTAATCCTAGAGTGTGACACGGTCACCGAGTACATCAATAGAATAAAGATTCAGTTCACTGGCTCTTCAAAGACATATACTACCCAGCTGATAAAGTAGCTGGTGACAGAGAGGTACTCTAGAAATGGTGGCATAAGATAGCACATACTATTTGTTATCACTACGTGATGATGTGAATGTTATATGTGATGATGGGAACGTTGCGTGCGACAATGAGAATGTATCCTCGTCTACGAATGTAAACAGAAAACAGAAGAGAGCTCACGATGCGTCGTCGAAATTATGGCACTATCATTTATGTCATATTTCGAGGGGGAATAGAAAGACTAGTTAAGAATGATATTCTTCCTCCATTAGAGTTCTCAGATTTAGAACAATGCAGAGAATGTATAAAAGGAAAGTATGTAAAGAAAATGAAGAAAGATGCCAAACGAAGCGCAGAAATTTTACAGATTATTCACACAGACATATGTGGTCCATTTCCTGTAAAGAGTGTGGATGGTTACGATTCGTTCATAATATTCACAAATGATTACTCCCATTATGGCTACATTTATCCAATCAAACAAAGAACAGAAGCATTGGATAAATTTAAGATATTTAAGGCATAAGTTGAAAACCAATATAATTTAAAGATTAAGATAGTCAGGTTTGACCGTGGGGGGGAGTACTATGGTCGGCATACCCCATATGGCCAAGTTCCTGGACCTTTTGCAAGGTTCTTATAGGAGAATGGCATAGTAGCCTAGTATTCTACACCAGACGAACCTTAGTAGAATGGAGTAGCTGAAAGATGCAATCGTACCCTGATGGATATGGTGCGCAGTATGATAAGTTACTCCACCTTACCGTTGAGCCTGTGGATGGAGGCGTTAAAAACCGCCATTCATATTCTCAATAGAGTACCAAGTAAGTCGGTGCCCAAAACACCGTATGAGTTGTGGACAAGAAGAGTACCCTCACTAAACCACTTACGTGTGTGGGGGAGTCCTACTGAGGCTAAAGAATTTAACCCAAACATTGGGAAACTAGATCCTAAAATAGTAAGTTGCCATTTCATTGGCTACCCAAAAAAGTCAAAAGATTTTCATTTCTACTGTCCAGACAGATATACAAAGTTTGTGGAAATGAGACACGTTGTCTTCCTAGAGGATGAAATGATGAGGGGGAGCATGGTAGCTCGAGAAATTGACCTTGAAGAGAAGTGGGTGTATGCGCCCACTCCGATGATTCATGAGCCATTTTTCTCACTACCTGCTGTCGCTGCACCGATAGTGCAAGATACTGTGGTGCCAGCACCTGTTGTTATTCCGCCTGTGGCAACAATGAATGATGATAAGGAACCTGTTCTTCAGGATTCTGTAGAACCTATTGCCACACATGAGGGGAAGCAACAACAACCTCAAACAAAATATGTGCCAAATGTGGAGGCCCCTAGAAGGTCTCAAAGAGTTAGAAAATCAGTTATTCCTGCTGACTATGAAGTATACAACACTGAGGAATTTCAAATGTAGGATGATCCCACCTCATTTGAAGAAGTCATGAGAAGTGATCATTCATCAAAGTGGCTTGAGGCCATGAAAGATGAAATGAAATCTATGAATGCCAATAAAGTTTGGGACTTGGAAATAATTCCTAAAGAAGATGAAACAGTATGCTGTAAATGGGTCTACAAAACAAAACTTGACTCTCAAGGGAATATAGAGAGATATAAAGCGCGACTTGTGGCAAAAGGCTTTACGCAAAGAGAAGGGATTGATTACAATGAGACCTTTTCTCCAGTCTCATGTAAGGATTTCTTCAGAATCATAATGGCATTAGTGTCACATTATGATTTAGAATTACATCAGATGGATGTAAAGATGACATTTCTCAACGGGGACTTGGAGGAAAATGTTTACATGGCACAACCGAAAGGTTTTGTCATGGAAGGAAAAGAACGAATGGGATGCCGCTTAAAGAAATCCATTTATGGATTAAAACAAGCTTCAAGATAGTGGTACTTGAAGTTTGATCAGACAATAAGGAATTTTGGGTTTAAAGAGAATGTAGAAGACAATTGTGTCTATGCAAAGTTTAAGAATGGGAAGTTTACCTTCTTTGTCCTGTATGTGGATGATATCTTACTTGCTAGTAGTGATGTCAGTCTACTACTGGAGACAAAGAAGTTTTTGTCCTCAAAATTTGATATGAAAGATCTTGGTGAAGCTTCGTTCATTCTAGGAATCGAGATTCACCGAGATAGAAGTAAAGGGGTATTAGGACTATCACAAAAGGCATACATAGAAAAGATATTAAAGAAATTCAATATGCACAAATGTAGTCCCTCACCTGCTCCTATAGTCAAGGGCGACAGATATGGGGATTTTTAATGCCCCAGGAATCAGTATGAGATCGATCAAATGAAAACGGTTCCATATACTTCAGCTGTCGAAAGCTTGCAATATGCTCAAGTATGTACGCGCCCTGACTTGGCATTTGTTACCGCGTTACTTGGTAGATTCTAGAGCAATCCTAGAACAGAACACTGGAAATTAGTAAAGAAAGTCTTGCGTTATTTGCAAGGAACAAAAAGCCTCATGATGACGTATAAAAGATCAGATTCACTCCATATAGTGGGATATTCATATTCTGATTATGCGGGAGATGATAGAAAATCCACGTCTGGATATGTATTCACTCTCACAGGGGGAGCTATTTTATGAAAAAGCTCAAAGCAAGCCATCACTACATCGTCCTCAATGTATGCCGAGTTTGTAGCGTGTTATGAGGCAACGGGGTAGGTGAACTGACTAAAGAAGTTCATACCCAGTTTGAAGGTGGTTGACGACATCTATAGACCACTTAAGTTATACTGCGATAATAATCCGGCAGTACAGTATGCTCACAACAATAAGTCAAGTGGTGCTGCCAAACACATTGACATAAAGTATTATGTTATGAAAGATAAAGTCTGGGATCATGTCATAAGTCTTGAGCATATAAGTACTGAAAAGATGCTCGCGGATCTGCTTACAAAAAGCTTACCACCCAACATGTTCAGAGAACATGTAGCCGGCATGGGTTTAAGGAAAAGCCTATAATTCCTGTATAAAAGAAGGCCCAAAGTTAAGTATCTATTTTAGAATAGAGTGGTGTGTTGTAGTTGTTAAATCTATCAGCAATTGACCGTGACGATGAAACATGCTCTATGCGCTAATCTATAATGGAATGAACAAAAGTAAATGATATGAAATTGAAAGATAGTAGGAGATCAAGGGGGCGATTGTTAGATTGATCTCTAATCACAAACTGGGCCCAACGGCCTAGTTGGGCCTTTGATCCGTGCTCTGATCGAGGGCGTCCAGCCCACTATGGCTGGAAGGCCCCTGTCACACTATGCTATATATAGAGGTGGGGGCTGGCGGCTTTGAGTACGAGGTTGACCGAGCTACAGTTCCTCACCAAAATCCCTAATTCGATCTAGAGGGTGCGCAACCAGTGACGAGAAGCTCCACTGCCTCGCCACCACCGGACTACATCACCGGACTCCACTGCCTTCGCCAACCTACCGCCACCGGACGATGTCACCTACGACCACTACACTGACGCCCTTCGGCTTCACCGACTCCATGGAGGACGCGAGCGGATCCTCCAAGGGCACAGACGGTCAGCCCTTTTTATCTTTTCCTCTCCCTCTAGATCTAGTAGTTCAAAGTTCTAGGGTGTGTTTATCATGTTTATAGTAAGATGTACCCGCTAGATCTACAGCTAAGGTCCTATTCTACACAACAATTACCACCTAATGTGTTTTGTGAATTGAATTCTTGGCAGGATCGTTAGGAGCATACCCTAGCTTAAGTCTCTTCTCTTGGAGACACCCTCTGGATTCGTCGTATTTTCCATCGATGCCTCGCTCTTGGACAAGGAGAATGCCATCGAGGTTCATATATATGGATGCGTCGTCTGCGTTTTAATTCTAATTTATAATTTCTTCTGCCCCAATCGATGATTTTAATCACTGGCTACTTGACTATTTCTACTCGTGCAGCACATTTGGGCCAACTTCGTCAAGGACTATATGATGGAAAATTTTGTTAGTAGACCTTCCTCCTTCTCTCTTTCTCTGTGCGTACTTCGTAATGCACCTTGTTTTCTTATTGAAATTCTTCATCGTTGGTTGCAGTTCCTTTATCTATGATGAGGGGGACATGGCATTAGTTGGTACTATTAGATTTAATTCTGTATGGTACACAATGCTCAATAATTTGTGATGCTGCCACATAAACTTATTAGAATAAACTACTGCTTTCCTTGTGTGAACACAGCAAGGGAAGGCGGCGCCAAAAAGGCCCCCTGCTGTGATACTGTAGCACTGCAGGTGCAGACGCCGCACAACTCACCTGCAGCACTGTAGCTACATGCAGAGACCGGCATAGAGTCAGCCCTACTGTGTTATCTAGTCACTGTTCCAGCAGGGCAGCTGTACTAGGACTTGATGGATAGACCTATATAAATAGACTACCACGGCAACTCAGTAAAGAGAGTTCAGATTTGCCATCTCCCATACAGGGCTTCGGCCAACGCTGGTGTCTTATACTATGTGTGTATGCTTTGTTCTCCCTCTTCTTCAACCTCTAGCCATAGTGTGTGGGACAGACAACGCTTGTCCATGCTCGGCACGGCTAGTGGGTGCTCGGCAACACTAGCGGGTGCTCAACAAGACTGATGAGTGGTTCACTCACTTGAGCTGGTGATCCTATGGGCCAATAAGTGGTATCAGAGTTGTATAAGCGTCGTCGCTAGACTAACCGCTAGCGATGATGGGTGGTTCAGAGATGGGTGACAGTAGTGGCACTGCTGTGGCTATCTAGCCATGACCGAAGGTCATTCGCATGGTGCAGGAGGTCAGCGGCACCAGTTGGCCGACGCTGAATTGCACCAACTATGGAGAGTGGTCGATGACCATGGAGGTCAACCTCAGAGCCCAACGGCTCTAGAATGCTCTTGACAAGGGCACCGACAATGAAGAAGATGACATGTCAGTGTTGGAGGCTATCCTCGCTGCTATATCGGCGGAGTACAGGTTGCCGTTGGGGGCGAAGAGCTCTGCTAAGGATGCATGGGAGGCTATTGCGGCGATGCACGTTGGTTCCAACCGCGCAAAGAAGGCAACGGCCTAGCTTCTAAAGTAGGAGTATACCAACCTCAAGTTCGAGGATGGTGAAATAGTGGAGGACTTTTCCCTCCACCTGCAGATGCTCATTAGCAAGCTGAAGAGCCATGGCGTCACCGTTGATGAAGAGGAGGTGGTCTCCAAGTACCTCCACTCCGTGCCAGCAAAGTACATCCAGATCGCTCTCTCCATAGAGACGATGCTGGACTTGTCCATCCTCACCATTGAGGATGTGATAGGCCATCTGTAGATGGTAGACGAGTGCCTGGGGCAGGCAATAGTAATGAAGGACAGCGACAAACTGCTGCTGATGGAAGAGGAGTGGGCTGCTTGGAGAAACTTTGGGAAGGCGGCCTCCTCCAACTGCAGTGGCAATGACAAGCACCATGGCAAGACTTCTTCGGAGAAGAAGCAAGTCGACCCCAACGCCTGTCGGCACTATGGGAAGATGGGCCATTGGGCATGAGAGTGCCCAAACCGCAAGCAGGAAAAGAAGGCTCAGGCTCATCTAGCGTAAGCCGATGATGAGGATGAGGCCACTATCCTGATGGCGACGTTCTATGCACTGCACGACGTTGAGGCCGAGGAGAGGGAAGAGGCGATGATGGTGGAAGGACCTAGAAAGGCCCTAAAGACTGTCAACCTCGACAAACCATGCGCCCAAGTCCACCTCGGACATGTGTTTGCTGACTAGGAGCAGCGGTGGTATCTAGACTCTAGTGCCAGTAACCACATGACAGGCTCCAAGGAATCCTTCTCCGAGCTCGACGACGATGTTACCGGTACGGTGAAGTTTGGTAATGGCTTATAGGTGGCAATCATAGGGCACGACACCATCATCTTTAGGTGCCAAAACAGGGAGCACCGCGCGCTAACGGATGTATATTATATCCCGCAGCTGTGTTCCAGCATCATCAGCATTGGTCAGCTAGATGAGCACGGTAGCGAGGTACTGATCAAGAACGGAGTCCTTAGGATCAGGGACCGGGAGCAGCAACTTCTTGCCAAGGTGAAGAGGTCCCTAAACCGGTTATACCTACTCAACCTGAAGGTAGAGCAACCGGTGTGCCTGGCGGCAAGACACACCGAGGAACCATGGATGTGGCATGCCCGGTTTGGACATCTCAGCTTCAACGCGCTTAGTCAACTAGAGAAGATGGTCTAAGGGCTACCCCACATCAAGCATGGAGATGAGTTGTGTGATAGCTGTCTGGCCAAGAAGCAGAGGAGGCTACCATTCCCAAAGGCAGCCAAGTATCGCGCGAAGGACGCTCTCGAGCTCGTCCATAGTGACCTCTACGGACCGATCATGCCTGCTACAAACCATGGTCGGTGGTACTTCCTCCTGCTCATGGATGATTGTAGTCACTACATGTGGCTGCAACTCCTAACAAGCAAGGACAAAGCGGTGGCGACGATCAAGAAGTTCAAGATGCGTGCGGAGGCCAAGAGTGGCAAGAAGCTCCACGTGTTGAGGACTGATCGCGATGGCGAATTCACTTCAGTGGAGTTCATTGTGTACTACACGGATCAGGGTGTGGGGCAATACCACACCGCACCGTACTCACCACAATAGAATGGCGTCGTGGAGAGGTGAAACCAGACGGTGGTCGGCATGGCTCAATCCATGATGAAGGCCAAAGGCATGCCGGCTAGGTTCTAGGGTGGGGCGGTGACCACGGTGGTGTTCATCCTCAACTGCGCTCCGACCAAAGCCCTGACGATCAAGACGCCGTTCGAAGCTTGGTATGGGTGCAAGCCGAGCGTGTCCTTCCTCCAGACATTCAGCTGCATTGGCCACATCCGAAAGACAAAGCCAAACCTCACCAAGCTAGAGGATAGGAGCACACCAATGGTGTTCCTAGGCTACACGGAGGGTACCAAGGCGTACCGACTCTATGACCCACGTGGAGACAAGGTGCTTGTCTCACGTGACGTCGTGTTCGATGAGAAGGCGGCTTGGGACTGGAACAGTCTAAGCATGGGGAAAGCTGGTGGCTTCACCAACACCTTCGTCGTCGAGCACCTGGTCATCCACGATGGTGGAGACACTGGGGAAGAGGTGTCGAGCACTCTAAGAGGAGTGCCGAGCACTCTAGCGGTAGAGCCGAGCACTCCTAGGGCAGTGCTGAGCACTTCGGGAGGGATATCGAGCACTCCGGGAGGAGTGTCGAGCACTCCTAGAGGGATGCCGAGCACACCAGAAGTGGCACTAGGAGGTTCTGCAGTGGTGGCGACCACTCCAGGACGGGTGTCGAGCACTCCCATGGCTGAGCCAAGACATCTTGCAGTGGTGCTGACCACTCCAAGACTGAGGCTGAGCACTCCTACAGTGTGGTCGAACACTGCAGGAGTAATGTCGAGCTGTCCAAAAGTAGTGCCGAGCACTCCGGTGGAATAGGGAACTCCATTGACGCCGATCGAGTTCACCTCACCTCCAAGTGACATCACTGAGTTCATGGATGCCTACCACAAAGGTGAGGAGGTGCAGTTCCGCAGGCTAGATGACATCATCGATGGCACAAGGCCCTCAGGCCTAGTTGGTCGGCTACTCAATGACGCAGAGCTGCTACTCATCAGTGCTGAGGAACCACCCACGTTCACGCTAGCCGAGCACGATGGAAACTGGCGATGGGCAATGTTGGAGGAGATGAAGATGATCGAGGAAAATGGGACTTGGCAGCTCATCGATCCACCTCTAGGATGTTGTCCGATCAGCCTGAAGTGGGTGTACAAGGTCAAGCAGGATGAGCTCGGTGCCATCGTCAAGCACAAGGCGTGCCTCATCGCCCGAGGCTTTGTACAACGCGAGGGCATAAACTTCAAGGAGGTCTTTGCGTCGGTAGCGCGCATGGAGTCTGTCCATTTGCTACTGGCTTTGGCAATAGCAAAGGACTGGCGTGTCCATCACTTGGACGTTAAATCGACCTTCCTCAACGGTGAGCTGGCGGAGATGGTCTTTGTCAGGCAACCTCTAGGTTTCGTAGTCAAGGGAGAGGAGCACAGGGTGCTCCGACTGCGCAAAGCGCTCTACGGGCTACGGCAGGCCCCACGAGCATGGAACGCCAAGCTTGACGCCATGCTGGGCGAGCTTGGGTTTCAGCGGTGCGCAACCAAGCACGCGCTCTACACATGGCAACGGGGGAAGGAGGAGCTCATCGTCGGCGTATATGTGGATGACTTAATCATCACCGGCGTGTGCATGGAGGACATCAACAACTTCAAACGTGAGATGGTGGCTCGTTTTTGAATGAGCGATCTCGTCGCACTCTCCTACTACCTTAGCATCGAGGTGAGACAGGGGAAGGAGGAACTCATGCTCGGTCAGAGCGCGTATGCCTCCAAGCTGTTGGAGAGGAGCGGCATGGTTGAGTGCAAGCCATGCGTGACTCCGATGGAGGAGCGGCTGAAGCTGACGAAGGCTAGCACCGTAGCGAAGGTGGATGCAACACTCTACTAGAGCATCATCGGTGATCTGCTCTACCTAGTTCACACGAGGCCGAACATTACGTTTGCCATGGGCTACGTCAGTCGCTTCATGGAGGATCCCAGAGTGGATCACTGGGCTGCGGTGAAACGGCTACTGCGCTACGTCAAAGGGACGATGGATCAGGGGATCATCTTTCCCAATACCGGTGGAAGTAGGCTGCAGCTCACTGTGTTCAGTGATGCAGACATGGCGGGAGACATCGACGAACAACGGAGCACCTCTAGCGTGCTCGTCTTCCTCGGGTCGGCTCCAATTTCATGGTTGTCACTGAAACAGAAGGTGGTGGCGCTATCTACGTGCGAGGCAGAGTACGTAGCGACGGCCACAGCAGCGTGCCAAGTTAGGTGGCTACGTCAGCTGCTGGGCGAGCTGACCGACATAGAAGCTCACCCACCAGCACTGATGGTGGGCAACCATCCCGCCGTCGCCCTCACGAAGAATCCGGTTCTGCACGACCAGAGTAAACACATCGACGTGAAGTTTCACTTCCTCAGGGACTATGTCGATGGAGGGCAGATCGTCATCGAGTTTGTCGAAACTGGTTGGCAACTTGCGGACGTCATCACCAAGCCGCTCAGATGTCTTCGACTCACGGAGCTGAAGGAGATGATCGGCATGGAGGGGGTACAAGGGATAGCAATAGGTTTAGGGGAAGAATTGTTAGAATAAACTATTGCTTTCCTTGTGTGAACACAGCAAGGGAAGGCAGTGCCGAAAAGGCATCCTGCTGTGATACTGTAGCGATGCAGGTGCAGGCGCCGTACGGCTCACCTGCAGCACTGTAGCCACATGCAGAGGCTGGCACAGAGTTAGCCCTGCTGTGTTATCTAGTCACTGTTCCAGCAGGACAGCTGTACTAGGACTTGATGGATAGACCTGTATAAATAGAATACCATGGCAACTCAGTAAAGAGAGTTCAGATTTGACATCTCCCATACAGGGCTTCGGCCAACGCTGATGTCTTGTACTGTGTATGTATGCTCTGTTCTCCCTCTTCTTCAACCTCTAGCCATAGTGTGTGGGGACGGACAATGCTTGTTTGTGGTCGGCACGGCTAGTGGGTGCTCGACAACACTAGCGGGTGCTCGGCAAGACTGGTGAGTGGTTCACTCACCTGAGCCGGTGTCCTGTGGGCCAACAAAACTCACCTTTTTAATGAACTGATTTACAAGCAATTCACAATGGGTGGACACCTAGGTGACACCAATTCCATAGCTGTTAGAGTGATGTGTGTACACATGTTACATTGCTTGTTTCTGAATTACAAAGCATTACAGTAACTTCTTGGTCAAAAAAGGCATTACAGTAACATATATGATTCGGTTTCCTACCTCTACATGGAAGAATACCTTTTGATAAACATAAACTTAAAAAACACACAAACTGGATTTGTTCTCCTACCACAGTTGAGATGCATTGCATGATCACCGAACACCCCCATCCACTCTCTCTCTCTCTCTCCATCTGCACATCTCCCTTTCCCATAGTGGCCACAGCTGAGATATGTTCTGCGTGATGGTTGAACCATCTCATGGTGGTCATGTCATCTTTGTGCTTTTGTTTATCATCAAGGTCTGGGGCTGAGAGAATTTCAAGAGTTTGAGGACAAGTCGGCTGCCATTAACCGCACCACTGGTGTTGGGAAACAACTGAGAGATATGCTGAAGGTTTGGTGCCGCTGTTTGAACAAGCTATTGGTTGGAAGCCTCGAATATAAGGAAATAATTGAAGCAGATCAGGAGCTGGTAATTAATCGATCTGTGTAGGCTCCAGTAGTTTCAATTGCATTTGTACACATGGATAATATTCATCACCATTTTCACTGTAGTCTTTGGCTCTTTGCAGGGGATAACGTGCTTCTGTGAAGATCTTGTGGAGGAGATGATGTGGGGAATGAAGAATCTCATGCGCAGTTTAGTGCCTCAAGAACAAAAGGTGCTGACCAAGGAGGAGCGCCTCCCTATGGGCTGGAAATGATCCTGCGCTGTCATAACTTTGATGTCAAGCCAGAGATGGTGAGTTTTCATCAGAGCCTGTCTTTAGTTACCTTTTACCTGATGTGTCAAGTACTGATCTGTGCGCTTGAAACCCTTATGGTTGACCCAAAACCTTTTTTTGTTGTAATTAAACAGAAGACTCACAGTTCTTTTTTTTAACAAAATGGCACGAGATTATGCCCAATTTCATTGAAATGAGGAGAAGAAACAAGCCCCTAGGGGTGGAAGAAGGCTCACAGTTCTTATAGATATACATTTAGTTACTCATTTTATTGCCTATTCATTTTAGTTTCTGAGGTTAGTTTTTATAAACAAGTAAAGAATTATGCCTTGTTTATGGCACAGGGATAAAATATTTGTCTTGTTCTTTACAAACCTGTTGTGTTATCTAAAAAAGGTTGGGTCATGCCTAACTTTGATCAATGCCCCTTTATTTGTCTTCATCTAGGTCAACGATGAAATAGTGGAAACAGCTTGCTTCTTTTATGACTGGTGACTTGGTTGTAAAGAAGCATTCCAGGAGCCTTCACATGTCAGATTCAGATCTTATGGAGATATCTGGGTTCAACAGCCAGGACTGGGATACTATGAAGATTGCAACTGCTATGAAGATGATAGCTTATCCAGACGAAAAAGTTGAGCACCCTCCTGAGGTGAGCCATAATACTACTTTTGCAAGAGCGTGTTTAGTTCCCACCCCAATATCCAAAAAAGTGCTACAGTACCCATCACATTGAATCTTGCGATACATACATGGAGCATTAAATGTAGACGAAAAAAAACTAATTGCACAGTTTGGTTGGAAATTGCGAGACGAACGTTTTGAGCCTAATTAGTCCACGATTGAACACTATTTGCCAAATAAAAACGAAAGTGCTACAGTAGCCCAATTTCCCAAATTTAGGCAACTAAACACGCTCCAAGTGTGTTTTCGGGCCTGTTTGGCAGAGTTGTGCTCTCTGATTCTCCGGTTGTGCTCCCTGATTCACCGGTGAAGTGATTCTGAGTGATTCTCTGTTAGAATTGATTCTTTGTGATAAAATCGTTTAGCAAGTTGTCTGCGAAGTGATTCCTGAAAGGAAGGATTTTGCTAGAATTGTCCATAGTACCCCTGAACTGAAGTATGCCCAATATTTGTATGATACATTATGGTTTTGTTAGAAATTGAGACTAGTGAAATTCTCCATGTATTTCGTGATTTTTGCATGCAGTGCAAAGGACTAACACAAACATTTTTTACATTCTCATCACACCAGTCTGCAGTGTCTTCCTTCGTGGTGCTGATATTCGGCATGTTCGCTGTTTGGTTTCTGGACTGATAAGCTCAGCTGGTGCTGGTTTGTTGTGAGAGGAAAACATTGTTGACTATCTGATAAGTCATGACTGAAACCAACAAGCGAACAGGCCGATTGTTTCATGTCTTAGAATTAGTATTAGTAGTCATACTTCACAAACATGTAAAGGACTAACACTCATGCAAAAAAAATTATTTTCAGCTAGCTACACACCAGCATCACATACAAAATCCATAATACAAGAAGAAACATGTCTCCAAATTGTAGATATGAGCAAGAGAGGCTTGGACGGCAGCGAGAGGAGGTAGGAGGCAGCCTGCAGCAATACAAATCAGAGACAAAATCAGATGGATATGAGGGAGAGAACGTATTTGAGAGGGATGGGATGAGTATCGGCCTTCAACTCACCGGAGAGCAGTCGGGGAGGGGCCCAGCGGCCGGCGCGGACGAGCAGTGGAGGGGCACGGCGGCCGGTGCGGACGAGCAGTGGGCGTTGCACCGGGACTAGGAGCGGGCGTCGGGGAGGGGAACGGCGGCCGGCGCGCTCCGCTCGTCGCTCGCGCGAGAGTCGCGACGCGGGCGCCGCACGGAGGGGACAGAGAGACGGTGTGGGAGAGGAGACCGAAGGGATTTCTATTTTTATATCAGTGGCATTTGTGGGTAAATATCATGAAAGTTTGTGGGGAGGTCTGTAACCTCAGATAGTGGGGATCGGGAGTGACTGAGTGAGTCCGGGGGAGCATGTTTTTACCGTTCCCTCGGATGTACACAGAATAGAGAGCGATTCACTCAAATTCACTGGAGAAGCTAGAGCGTATTTTTGTGTTTGGCAGCCGAGGAGCACTCAAATTCACTGGAGAAGCTAGAGCGTATTTTTGTGTTTGGCAGCCGAGGAGCAATTCTCTTAGAGAATCTGATCCATGGAGCGCTCCCAGACGCAGCCTTCATTCACCATGCAGTCGCTATGCGTATATATGTCATATATACGAATCTCATATACTTGCCTGGTCTGAGGTTTTGTGTATGTCTGTTTCTATCAGATGTTCTCAAAAGATGAGCCATCGAAGATAAAAAAGATGCAAGTAAATATAACGATAAGATCATCAAGCACAATGTCGCTAAACGCTCTGTTCGTTTAGGCTGATTTGGCTTATAAGCCATGACTGAAAGTACTGTTGTCTGGTTTGGTGTGAAAGAAAAATACTATTCATTGGCTGATAAATCATGGCTTATAAGCCAGATACGAGCAAGCGAATAGGCTGAAAGTCTTCGAAGAATTGGTGGGTGCCAAAAGATGTAGGGAGATTAAGGTGACACTCATGCGGCACTTGTTCGTGAAGCTACCTTGATGGTTGGCGAAACTGCAAACAAGAGGCTCAATCAAGCTGATGACTGAGGTCTGAGGGCTCTACAATCTACAAACTGATGTAGGCCTGTTCGCTTGAATTTATCAGCCTGCTTATCAGCTAGAATGTACAGTATTTTTTCTCTCACAACAAAATAGCTTTAGCCAACTTATTAGCCGACTTTAATACCAACCGAACAGGCCTAAGATGGGATGATGTAAGACTTTGTTTGGATGGAGATAATTATGGTGTAAAAACATGAATTAAGGTTTTAATTAAACGTATTATCTACTGACACAGAGTTATTAATTCTTTGTTATTTTGATCGAGTACCATTGTTGATATTGTGATGGAAGCATGCAGGTCCCACATGAATTGGTGCATTTGAACCCTGCTCTCAGGATGTCTTTCCTTTGGATTTCATTTTATATCCATGGTAGTCCTAATCATCTGTGCACACAAGACTTGTCGTCAGCTAAGCATCACTTTGGTATCGGTTAAGCAAGGGTGTGACGGCCTGTCTTTGATTTCATTAAAAGATTTAGAGATATTAAAAACTGATGTTTTAATTTGATAATTTATAAAATGATTTTGCTGATTTGTTTTTTGTTGGCTTACACACACATATTAAAGAAAAAGTTGGAGCACTTTTGAGTTTCTCATTATTAATTAGTTGTTACAAAAAGCTTGGGCCATTGAAAATCGAAGTAATGTTGGAGAATATCTTAAATCACATCATTCTAATATGGGCGTGGCTAGCGCCCGGATGTCCGGACATCCGCGCAGCCCGCCCCGTCCGCCTTCACCCCATCCCACGTGCGCATTTCGCCCCATCTCTGCGCCCGCTGGTCGCCCCTGACCCCTCCTCTCTCTCTGCGTGAGTGCGCGGGAAGCACTCAGAAGCCGGGATGAGCAACTGAGGACAAGCACGCCCCTAGCGCGCCCAGACCACAGCACCACCGTCCGCCAGCCCCCCGCCGCGCCGCGCCCTGTCTGCTCGCCCCCGGCCGTACAATATAAAACACTTGCAACATAGGAAATATTTGAATGCAACATACGTCTGAAAGTATATGAAACATTTGGAACACGCACTTGCAACATGTGTGTGAAACACACGAAACATCCAGATTTGCAACTTGCAACATGAAACTACTTGTTGCAACATAAGACTAAAACAACTGAAACATTTGGAACACACTGTTGCAATATATCTCGAAACATCTACAACATCCAGATAAAGAAAGATTGCAATAGACATCTAGAAACAGATGAAATATTTTGAACAAACGCTTGCAACATGTCTCTGAAACACTTGCAACATATGCAACATGTGCAACATCCTCCGATATACTTTTTGCAACATCAAAGATCAAATAAATGCAACATACATTTGAAATGTCTGAAACACTTGAAAACACACACACATATATATGCAACGTATGGGAGAGAAGGTCGGGCCAGTCGATTCTGGGCGTTGGGGTGGGAGCCGGCGGCAAGCCGGCGCGCAAGCACCACCAGCACCGGCCACGCTCGTGGGTGCCTGGCTTGACCAGGGAAGACTAGAGGCGCCACAGGACGTGTGCCCCAGCGGCCATGCGGGGTCAGTTGCGTGCCCAACGGCGATGGGCGACGAACGAACAATCAGGTGACTGCCACACAGGTGAGCGGTGCAGGGAGCGAGGGCGCGCGATGTGGCTGGTGATGGGGGTAAGGGCACGGTGCGATAGCCAGATGAGCGCGCGCTGGAGAAGGGGGCGGACGTATGAGCAGCCATGCTGCTTTGAGGCCGGGTGGATAAGCACGAATGAGTGAGGTGTGGGCTTGGAAGGGACGAGCGGATAAGCGCAAGGGAATGGTAATTTGTTTTTTTTTTGTATGGGGCCCACTCCTAGGGAGCCACGTCCAGAAGAGTCATGGACGAACGCCCTGCACGAAATATTTCTGTTCTAATGTACATGCTATTGAGTATCGTTTGATAGCTCAGACGTTGTTTTGTTGTTGGAGAAAAATATTGTACGATGTCTGATAAACCATGCTAATATGTTTAAACGAACCGGACGTAAATAAGTTTCTTGTTCTTCTTTCAAGTCAATTCCATCTTTTGCCGATCTTGTATAGTCGCCGATCAACATCTTGTCCAACAGCCAAACGCTGATGCAAAAATCGTCGCGTTTCAAATTTCAAATCTCGACCTTGTAGAGTCGCCGATCAACATCTTTGTCCTTCTCATCTTTGCCCACACACGCCCAAACCGGACCGCGTCGGGCCACCACCCTGTTTCGGCCAGAGCCCGTTCCACTCACTGCTCCCCCACGCGCTCGCCCCCGCCCCCGATCCACCACCGCGGCCGCGATGAGCACCGCCTCCGGCGACGGCGCGGACGCCGGCGGCGACGGGGCCTCCTCTGCGGCGGCGGCCGCGTCGGCGCCCGCCGGGAGACGGATCCCGCCCGCCTCGTCCATGCCGTGGGTCCGCAACCTCCGCCGCTTCGTCGGCACGGGCGCCGGCCTCGGATCCGAGGCCCTCATGGGTCAGTCAGTGCCTCTCGCCTCTGTTCCTCCCTTAGCCAGCCCCTCCGGCCTCCGCGCTAGGCTAGGCTCGGTCGGAGTTGCGCGCTTTGGATTTCGAGGTGGTGGTGGTTAGGTGCTAGGACTAGGGTTTACATCCGCCCCAGGTTGAAATGTGTGTGGTAGGAGGATGGGATCTGTGCACCATAGGGTTTATGGTGATGTAATGCAGCCCCACGGGTACCTTGGATACTGATTTGCAGCTGTTGATTTTGGTGGTGATTCATTGGGGAAGAGAATGGTGCTTTCTGAAGAGGTAGTGACGTTTAGGAAGGCTATAGATTTTGGATGTGTGCTGTTTGAGCTTGCACCTATACTCATTATTTGATGATAGGGGGATACCTGGCCTCAGGACAGTGGGCTGAGTGCTAGTACTTCTCTGTCGCTGCACCTGTACGGAGAACTAGGACCCTTTTTCTTTTGTAATTTATCACATTTACTGAATTAAAGTAGTTTTGGTAGTTCCTTATCCATGGGTGCAGGAAATTGATACAAAAAACTAGTATGTTCTCTTTGGAAACAAGCTTAAAATAAAATGCTACACTAGACTCTGGTGGTTGCTTTATTAATCAACATATACATTTCGCACTACACTCATGATTTGTTCTATACGCGCAATTTGCAGAACTGGAGACTAAAAGGATATTGCTTGAGATTTTCAAGGAGCGGCAGCGGAAGAGTGCTGAAGCTGGTTCCATCCCAAGTTTTTACAAGAAGGTGCATGATTCAGTTTGCTGAGTGTTCTTGTCCTTTTATATTTGTCCTCGTAAGATGGAACTTACAGCTTAACTTAAAATAGAACAGTAGCAGCTCTAGCTGCCTGCATAGAGAATAGTAATTTCTTTTGGGTTTCCTCAGTAATTTCACTTAGTTCTATTTGTAGAATCTAACACCCTAGTTGTGGATACTAAACTAATCTCCATCTTGTGTCCAGAAACCTGAAGAAGGATCCATTAGCTCTAGGGTTCAGAGGTTGGCCAAGTACAGGTTTCTAAAGGTAGCATCTTTTGATGACATGCTAAGCTTTATTTTGTTGGCATTTTCCTTTTCATGACTTGTGCCTTATGGGAGATTTTCAAAATCAATTACAGAAACAATCAGAACTTCTGCTGAATGCTGATGATCTTGATGCCATGTGGGTTTGTCTCAGAGAAAATTGTGTTATTGATGATGCTACAGGTGCTGAAAAGGTAGGATTCTTTTTTGATACATGTATTTTACATCACATCCATTTGTAAAGTCTTAGTTTTTGTTGCATGTTTGAATGTCAGCATACTAGTTTCGTTCCGGGCTCACCGGTTCACCACTAATAGCTACATGCGTGATCTCCATTTATGTTTCTTTAGCTGTTTATGTAGCACTATTTTTATTACTATCACCCTTTCTTATTTCTTCCTGGAATACTGCAGATGAATTATGAAGATTTCTGCCATATCGCCACAGTCTGCACGGAGCAGATTGGTCAGAAATGCAAACGTTTCTTCAGCCCTTCAAACTTCATGAAGTTTGAGAAGGATGATTCTGGGAGGATTGCTATCCTACCATTTTATCTTTATGTCATGCGAACAGTGAGTTATTTTCTGCAAGAAAGAGTAGTTAAAATTGCCAGCTAGTTTTGTCCCACATGCTTCACTTTGTCTAATAGTTGTGGGTTGGTTAAAACCCACATTGTTAGCAATTCCGTTCTCTACTCTTATCTGAAGTAATTTTTTACTCCATTAATTATTCTGTTTCATTATTTATACCAAGTTTGTCTAAATAACTGTTAGGCTACACCTTAGAATCTAATTGTGCAAATTATGGTGCTATATACTGATCGTTTGCTTACTGGTGCTTCTGCAGGTTTCTCTTACTCAAGCAAGAATTGATATGAGCGAGCTCGATGAGGATTCTGATGGTTTCCTTCAGCCTCATGTAAGGTCACCCCAGGACACGTTGATGATTGTTTGCACCTTAGAAGTGTTTTTTATGCCTTAATTGTTCTCGTAGGAAATCGAAGCATGTGTAAGAGGACTCACTCATTTATTTTCATAGGAAATGGAAGCATATATTAGAGGACTCATCCCCAATTTGGCACAATTGCGTGACATGCCCACTGCATTTGTTCAGATGTACTGCCGCATAGCTGCACGCAAGTTCTTTTTCTTCTGCGATCCACATAGACGGGGTATAAGAAAAAAGAACTAGACTTATACAGTGGATTTATATCCAAAACAACATTATGAGATTAACTTCCTATGCTGTATTATACTGTTTATGCTTGCAGGGAAAGCTTGCATAAAGAAAGTGTTGCTGAGCAATTGTCTTCAGGAGCTAATGGAACTACATCAGGTACTTTTTAATATATTTTTTGCACTGTTCAATGTGGTGAACTTGATAATCTTGGTACTTCTACATTGAAATCTTGCTGCATACTCGTATTCCACATGGTTTTGGGGATTTGCGCATTTTGATGATTATCATCACTTGTATTTTCAGGAGAGCGAGGAAGAGGTAACCGATGCCGAGCAGGCAGAAAACTGGTTTTCCTTAACTTCAGCTCAGCGCATATGTGGTATGTCAGCTGGAATTCTCGTAAATAGTTGTTTTGCCCCGTAGATTTGAAAAGTATTATCTACGTACCATTCTAGTGTGGTGTATGGTCAGTGTTTGATTTTTACCTGATGCCTGCGCAGACATGTTTCTTGCACTAGATAAGGATACAAACGGTACACTGAGCAAACAAGAGCTCAAGGAATATGCAGATGGTACATTGACTGAGATTTTCATTGAAAGAGGTTAAACTCTGCCACTGTTATTTTTAAACTTTATTGTTGTCCCAAAGCTAGTGTCTTTAGGCATAGATCATGAACTGTCTTTCAGAGTTTGCTCATGAATGCATAACAACAATGTGGTTGTGTTTTTCAGTTTTTGATGAGCATGTTCGCCGGAGCAAAGTTGGAGGTGGAAACAGTCGCGAGATGGACTTTGAAAGCTTTCTTGATTTTGTTTTGGCTCTAGAAAACAAAGATACCCCTGAAGGCTTGACATATTTATTTAGATGCCTTGATCTTAATGGAAGGGGGTTCCTTACAACTGCAGATATCCATACTCTATTTAGGTATGTAATTATTTATGGACTAATTTACACTATACTAGTCTGATGATAGATCTACTTGTTCATAGTCATGGACATGCAGATGCAGCCCCCCTTTTTCTGATGGCCAAATTAAAGTGTTTTAGCATAACATTTCAAACTCAAGTTTGAAAATCTATACCCTTTTGATCAATCTATTTGGCTTGAAAGCAGTACCGAACGAACTTTGGTTTTGACTTGCTCCATTGTGATGCTCTACTCTGTTATTTGTATTTTTGCGAAAATTTACCTGCCTATATAAAAGTAAAAGAGGGGAAAAAGGACCGACTCTTAAACTACATGAGGTTGGCTTGAAACTTACTTTCGCCGATTCAGTTGCACTACCTATTTCTGTTATTCCAAGCTGCCTAGAGTCAGCCTGTCATCATTATGGATTTACATGTATAACAATAAAAAAATTGAAATTTGTGTTAAATAGTACTGTGAAGTACAAAGCTTGGGTTCTGTTCGTTTCCTATTTTGGGAAGCACCTGTATTCTGGAAGAAAAGAAAGGAGGCTGTTAGAGTTAACATTCCTACCTGATGCCATCTTCCTAGATTGAATACAACAACAACAACAACAACAACAACAACAAAGCCTTTAAGTCCCAAACAAGTTGGGGTAGGCTAGAGTTGAAACCCAGCAGAAGCATTCAAGGTTCAGGCACGTGAATAGCTGTTTTCCAAGCACTCCTATCTAAGGCCAAGTCTTTGGGTATATTCCATCCTTTCAAGTCTTATTTTATTGCCTCTACCCAAGTCAACTTCGGTCTTCCTCTGCCTTTCTTCACGTTACTATCCTGGCTTAGGATTCCACTACGTACCGGTGCCTCTGGAGGTCTCCGTTGGACATGTCCAAACCATCTCAACTGGTGTTGGACAAGCTTTTCTTCAATTGGTGCTACCCTTAATCTATCACATATATCATCGTTCCGAACTCGATCCCTTCTTGTATGACCGCAAATCCAACGCAACATACGCATTTCCGCGACACTTATCTGTTGAACATGTCGTTTTTTCGTAGGCCAACATTCTGCACCATATACAACATAGCAGGTCTAATCGCCGTCCAATAAAGCTTGCCTTTTAGCTTCTGTGATACCCTTTTGTCACATAGAACACCAGACGCTTGGCGCCACTTCATCCACCCTGCTTTGATTCTATGGCTAACATCTTTATCAATATCCCCGTCTCTCTGTAGCATTGATCCTAAATATCGAAAGGTATCCTTCCTAGGCACTACTTGACCTTCCAAACTAATATCTTCCTCCTCCCGAGTAGTAGTGTTGAAGTCACATCTCATATACTCAGTTTTAGTTCTACTTAGTCTAAAACCTTTGGACTCCAAAGTCTCCCGCCATAACTCCAGTTTCTGATTCACTCCTGTCCGGCTTTCATCAACTAGCACTACATCGTCCGCGAAAAGCATACACCAAGGGATATCCCCTTGTATGTCCCTTGTGACCTCATCCATCACTAAGGCAAACAGATAAGGGCTCAAAGCTGACCCTTGATGTAATCCTATCCTAATCGGGAAGTCATCCGTGTCTCCATCACTTGTTTTAACACTAGTCACAACATTGTTGTACATGTCCTTAATGAGCCCGACGTACTTCGTTGGGACTTTATGTTTGTCCAAAGCCAACATTCTTTGGTATTTTATCATAAGCCTTCACCAAGTCAATAAAAACCATGTGCTTGCTGAACTTTTAGTTTGTTCTGCTGGCCTTAACAGGCAGTATATCAGTTGCTTCAATAGTTAATCTCTAACCACCAGATGCTGTTATGTATTTCTGTTCCCCTTTTGCACCCACAGCCACAGGCATCCTCTATTTTATTTTTTTCTTTTAAATTTAGTTTGAATCACCAGTTGCAATGTTGTTAGGCAACACGTGGGATGTGACTGACAAGTATTATCCCAGAAGGCTTGAACAGGGGCTGCTCGGTTGCTGTTTAGCTTTTATGCAATCTAACTAGCTAAATGTGTATTTATTAAGTCCTGTAATATTTTACTGTAATTTGTTGATTAAAAATAGTTTCAACTATTATAGCTGATACTAGAAAATGCTCAATACAACAAGTTAGTCAACTCAGATATTTGATCATTTTCTGAATTCTGATACTCATTTCTCAATAGTCTTCAAAATATGTTTTCAAGTAGTGCTATAAATTCTTACAACACTATGCTAGTGGAGGCTTATGTATTGAACTTATTCTATGATGTGCCCCATGACATCAGTAGGCTGCTTTCTGTTTAATTTGATCATTCATGTTTCTCATGCAACCTTTTTCATGTTTTCAGAGACGTACACCAGAAGTGGATTGAGGGCGGGAACTATGAGCTTTGCATAGAAGATGTGAGGGATGAAATTTGGGACATGGTGAAGCCCGCAGATCCTCTCAGGATCTCGCTGTCGGATCTTCTTTCTTGCAAGCAAGGCGGGACTATCGCCAGCATGCTTATAGATGTGCGTGGCTTCTGGGCCCATGACAACAGGGAGAACCTTCTCCAGGAAGAGGAAGAACAAGTGGAAGAAGCATGAGTTCTGTTCTCCAGCTGCCTCAAAATCGCAACATCCTCGGAACTGCCTGTACCGCAGTATCAGTCACTGTAACTTAGCTAGTGTATTAGATCCGTCGCCACCTGTTTCCTGAAGCTTTTTTGTTGTAAGTGTGCCATAGTGGTCTTTGAACTTGTCGAGGCTAGCGCGGCGTGGCCATATTGACATCTGAACACCACCCAGCCTCGGCAGCCTGTATGTACATGTAGATTGCACCAAGCGCGAGCAATCCTGACTACGACGTTACGTCTGTAAGCCTGTGTAATTCATTGTATTCAGTTCGTACATGGCTTGTGGATTGTTACTTGATTGCCTGGTTTATGCTATTTTTGCTACATCGCAGAAGCTTGTGCTCGATCAGTGGTGAAGCTCTAGCCTGTTAACCGTCTGTGATCTTGAAACCTAAAGAGTAAAATACACCGTGGGTCCTTTGGTGCTTTTACATCTATGTCCTCGAACTATTAAAGTGACTATGTAGGTTCTTGAGCTATTTCCGCGGTGCATCTATGGTCCAAAAGCAGCCACGCGAGCCACGTAGTCCGACGTGTTGGTGCCATAGTGGCATTTGGAAAGGCCAATTTAGAAAAGCCCCCCGTGAATGTTTTGTTCATTAGTGGGTACTGTAGCCTTCTCTTCCCCAATCTTCGTTAGCGTTCTTGGCTCGTCGGCCATGGAAAGGCCAATTTAGAAAAGCCCCCCGTGAATGTTTTGTTCATTAGTGGGTACTGTAGCCTTCTCTTCCCCAATCTTCGTTAGCGTTCTTGGCTCGTCGGCCACCGCGCCGCCCGCATTCTCTGGTCCAACGCACGCAGCCTCCCGCCGTCGTCTGTTAGGTTGAAGATACAGCGCCTCCATGCATTCTGCAAGGACGCTCGGCAGCTCGTCGTCGGCGCAAAGGGTTGAGGCCCCAAAATTCAAGAAGCGCACTAGGCTGCCCCTTATGCCGTGCCCCACATGTGGCGAGGAGATCTTGGAGCTCACTTCTCGGGTCCAGGATCTGAGGTCCCGGGGGCCATCTTCTTCAAGTGTCGGCTTCATGAGAGAGATGTAAACCCTTGAACCATCCTGTAGCTTTCTGCTCCTTTTGCTTTTGTTAAACCCTTGCTGTATAAATTGTAGGACCCTCGAACTTGCCCTTGGTATCTGTTTGCCAACAAGTATGAGAAACTGCTGATTAAGAGGGGGATTATTGAGAAGAGAGGGGCTGCTGATGCCGCATTAGGCCTGAGCCATTGGCTGAAGTTGAGCAGATCAAGATTACAATTGGACGCATTGAGGGAGTACCAGAAGCCAACAAGACCAAATTGACACCTTTGCTTGATGATGTGCTGTCTCTGAAGAATGGAAGTGATAGAGTAGCTGAAAAGCTACAGGAAGTTGATAGACCTAGGAAAAATTATAGCAGTGTGCCTTGTAGTTGTTGCTGTGTTTGTTGTTCTAGGTGTAATAATCATGTTTTCAAGTAAAAGTGGCAGCTTAGTAATCTCATTAATTATGTGTTCAAGTGTTATGAAAAACCTGCATCTTGTTTCAGTTAGCAGTCATGTTCAGTGAATGGAATTTCTGTTTGTATGAATGCAATATTGTTTCAGTTTGTTTTATGCAATTCTCTCCATCAATTGAAGAAGTTGATAACATGCACTGGAAGATACCAGATCAACATGCTGACATACCATTACCATCAGTGTCAATTCAGTCACTGCAATTACATACCATAGTTTAGGCCATTCCTTCTATGACCATCAAACTGCAACTAGACAGTACATTGTCATTGCATATGATCTATATCTCTATGATCATTGCACAAAAGGCAACCTTAGCTGCTTGACAAAAGGCAGCCAGTGCTTCTGGACAAAAGAAAACCTTAGCTGCTACACAAAAGGCAACTATTTTTCATGTACAAAAGGATGACACTACATCTTGGTACTGTACTTGCTCTTGCATAAGCCCAAAGCTAATTTTTTTAGATTTTCCCCTTTGAACTGTCCTTGGAAGTTGGAGTATAGGTGCCTCACACAAAACCTGTGTTCTGAGTCAGGAAAAGTTTGCTGCACAGCAGGGATTAGACCTTTCTGTTTATCTGTCATGATGGTCCAAGGTGTAGTGTTCTCTTTTCCAAGATCCTCTTTCAACTTCTCTTAAGAACCACTTCCAAGAAGCAAGACACTCAACATCAACCACTGCCATTGCAACAGGTCAACAGGAAAGATACAGTCATTAGGATCTATTCCTACAGCAGTTAGCAACTGACCCCCAAATTTAGTTTTGATGTGGCAACCATCAAGATATATGATAGGCCTGCATCCACTTAAAAATCCCCTCTTGCATACATCCAATGAGACATACAGTGAACTAAAACAACCATCAAGCAATTTCAAACACAAAGTGTTGCCTAGATTGTCTTCCTAAGTTCCTGCCCATAGTTCCACAAGTCAGTAAACTGCTTCACTTCATCTCCATATATCATGTTCCATGTCAGTCTCCTAGCTCTAGATAATTTGTTCCTAGATGGGGTCAAATTTAACTACAGCTGCACTGTCCTTGCAAAAATTGTCAAAGTCATCTTCTCATCAGCTCTGAACTTGTCTACATACTTCTTGGCTAGCCATGTTACAGTACACCTTTTCAGTACCCATTTCTTCTAACAAGTATGATCCCCAACAAAAGTCTTGATCACAAAATAGTTCACCCTTCTGTCCAATGAAACATACAAGTACTATGGACAATCTTCATCACAATGAGCTTTGATTCTAATCCTATCATTCTTGGTCATCTTTATCTCCACTCTATTCTTGATACTATATTCAGTAATAGCCTTTCTAAGCACCTCTACTAAATCAAACTTCATGCCAACTTTGAAAATTGGGTTGTGCAAATCTTCTGGTATGAAACTTCTCATGTTCTGCCTAGCCTGACCCTCTTCATCAGATTCTAGTAACTCTAATTCTTCTTCATCAGAGTTCAACTCATCCTGTTCTCTGCCTGCTGAGTCCTTGTCTGTGCCAGTTGGGGCATTTCTTTTTCTCCCTGCTCTGACTATTGTCCCTTTTGTTGCACCCTCATCAACCACCCCTTCATCAACATTGTCACAAAATAGGTCATCATCACCATCATCAACATCATATGTCAACAAAATCCACTTCTGAACTGCCTTCACTATCATCACTGAAAGGATCAAGATGCCCAAGAGGGGGGGTGAATTGGGCTAATTTGAAATTCTCTTGCAATAATCAAATCCTACGGATAGCCCAATTAACCCCTTGTGCCTAGAAAAGTGTTTCTATCAAACTAATGCACAACGAACTTGCAACCTATGTTCCAAACTTACTCTAGCAAGCAATTCTATGGATGTAAAATAAGTATTGAATTGCTCAAAGTAAATACTCAAGGTAAGTGCTCAAAGTAAATAGAGAGAGAAAGGAACGCGGCGATGTTTTGCCGAGGTATCGGAGAGTCGCCACTCCCCACTAGTCCTCGTTGGAGCACCCGCGCAAGGGTGTAGCTCCCCTTGATCCACGCAAGGATCAAGTGCTCTCTACGGGTTGATTCTTCGACACTCCGTCACAGCGAATCACCCAAAGCCGCTCACAACTTGAGTTGGGTCACCCACAAGCTCCGCCGAGTGAACACCAAACTCCCAATCACCACCAAGCCGTCTAGGTGATGGCGATCACCAAGAGTAACAAGCATGAACTCTCACTTGACCACGCGAAGCCTAATGAGAAGATGGATGCACACTTTGCTACTCTTGATTTGCTAATGAGGTTTCACTCTTGGATTCTTAAATCACAAACACCTCACTAGGACCTTGCTCTTCTTGGCACTCACAAACGTGTTTCTCAGCTGTTGGAATGAGCAAAAGTGACTCCACTCACGAGTGGAGCTTCTATTTATAAGGCAGTCTGAAAAACGAACCGTTATGAGCTTCTGCGGGACGACCGGACGCTCCGATCGTTTTGACCGGACGCTCCAGTCAGTTCAACCCGCACAACAGTTTTCAAGTGGTGACCAGACGCTGTCAGGGTCTGGTCAGTAATGACCGGACGCGTCCGATCACTCTTGGATGCTTACTGTACTCGACCGAATGCTGGATACTCAGGGTCTGGTCAGTATTGACCGGACGCGTCCGATCGCACTTTCTCAAGTCTGGACCCTTACTGGAGTCGACCGGACGCTGGCCCTCAGTGTCCGGTCACACTAGACTTGTTCTCCTCAGTCAAATGAACTAACCGGACCCTACGGTCAGCGTCCGGTCGCACCGGAGCCAGCGTCCGGTCAGTATTTGACCCTCCATTCACTTTCAACTTTCGAACATATATGAATGAAGTTTGCTCCAAAGGATCTTAGGCATTCATAGGAGCTACCTAGAGCTAGTTTTAACAAGTGTGCACCACACCTAACTCACTAGACTCAACTAGGTCAAGCTACCCATTCATACCCCCCTTAATAGTACGGCCAAAGAAAAAACAAAGTCCTAAACTACTCTAAGTGTCTCTCCAACTCCAATCGACACTTAGAACTAGTTATCCTTAACCTTGTCATCCATCCTTTGAAAACCGAAACGATTTCCATCGTAGGGGCATGACAACCTTGATTGCCCAATCGATCTCCATTACCATGACCTAACTTAATTGCCTCTGCAAAACACACGTTAGTCATAGTAATCTTGTATTGACATTAATCACCGAAATCCAACTAGGGGCCTAGATGCTTTCAATCTCCCCATTTTTGGTGATTGATGACAATACTACCTCGAGTATGTTATGGAGTGAGGTTTTTGATGGGCTTAGTTCATATAAGCTTTTGTCGATAAGAACAAAAGAGTTAGGCAAGCTTATATGACCCAAGCCAACACAATGTACTCAAAGGATATGAATTAAGCATGAGTACAAATCACAAAGCTCATTTGCTTCGAAGTATAAACGCGGAAGCAAAAGCAAATGAGCATAACACAAGTGATATGACATATAGATAATGCAAAGTAGAAATCACACATGTCATATATCACAATCACGTAGATAGCACTATCACATAAATATAATAGTATGCATGAAAGTAAACACACAAATGCATAAGTAATAGTGTATCACACAAATAAAACTTCAAATGTATATAATAAGCTAATACTATATAACTAGCTCCCCCTAAAACTCGCTCCCCCTGAGTCTACATACTCAAACCCTCTCCCCCTTTGGCGTCAAACACCAAAACCTAAGGGTCGGTCGGCGGGGCTGCAGCGGACGAGTCAGGCGCTGAAGTACGTGGAGCAAGATGGAACTGGGCGCCATCATCATCTGACCCTGAGCTCTGAACTGACTGACCCTCTATAGCAGGGAGTGTCGCTGAAGCGGTCTAGGTCTGAGCTAGGGCTGGTGCTGCCTGTGAAGCTGCGAGAATGTCTGTCGTAGGATCTGACAAGGCAACAGACGAGGGGAGCCTCTGAGTAGTCATGATAGCTGGAGCTGCTGTAGACGAACCAGCGGTATGCATATGAGGTGGAGTAGGCATGCTGGTTAACTCGCTGAAGGATGCTCCAAGACTCCTGGAGACTGACGTCTTAGGCACGAATAGCGAGGAAGACTACTCAGGTGTGAAGCCCGTCTGAAATGGAGTGAACTGTGGGGCTACACCAGGTGAGGCTAACCACTGAGACACTTGTACAAGAGGTGAAGTAAACTGAACTAGAGGCTATCCCTGACTCTGAAGCCCGATGGGCTGTACTGCTGGAGTCATCGAAGTGGTAGGAGACTGTGCAAGCTGGGGCGAAGGCTATGGTGGTGGGACCCCAATAGCTGTCACTACATGCTGCATGAATCCCATGAGCTATTGCTGCATAAGTAACTGCTGGTGCTGAAGGAGCTGCTGCTGCCGCTGGAACTTGTCCTGACGAGCCTAAAACTGCGCGAAGTTGGCAGCTGTCTCCTATGCCTATCGTGTCTAGTCCTGCTGCATCCGCTCAAGAATAGCTATGAGAGCGGGGTCTGTCTATAGAGCAGGTGGAGCAGAACTGGAGCTACCGGCCTCTGCATCGTGTCTGCATGGAGGCATCTGAGGTATAGGTTGGTAGTCGTCGTCAGAGCTGTCACTATACTCGCTCACCTCCTGCTGTGCCTCTAGCTCCTCCTCCTCTGTGGCGACAATCCCTCTAATAATCTCATCCTGCTAAGCTATGGACTCTAGCACATCGGGACGATGGCTAGGCTGTCTGGGTGCCTGAGGAGCGGTGTGTCTGATCCTCTGTGATAGGTTGTAAGCTAGGAACTCTGTGGTGGCACCTATATACTCATCCATCATGCCAGGGGGCTTATCAAGCATAACTATGTGGATGAGGAACATGATCTAGTGAGCATAGGGAAGCTGCCTATGACCCTTGAATCCCTCAGCTATTGTATCCTCCATCTCTGAAAGCAGGAGATCCCAGATATCAAATACTGTCTGCTGCAAGATGGCATTGAGAAGCCAGAGCTATAAGCGAGTCAGGCCCTCCCTGTATCCCAACCTAGGAAGCAATGTCCTCCTGATGATGGCCTCTAGCACTCTCGCTGTAGGAGTCAAGTCACTAGGGTTCCTGCTCGACCCCTCACCAAAGGGCTCCTTGAAGCAATGGCGCACTAAATATGTAGGGGGCACCTGCCCTCCATGAGGACGCCTAGGAGGCCCCTGCTGTCCATAACAAACCTCATGCATCTTGATGGGCTGCTCCTGTAGCCTTAGTATCTCTCTGGCCCTGCCACTCATCACTCTGTAGTCTTTATCTCTGAAAGCAAAGTGAATAAACCTGTGATGTGGATCGATGTAGAGTGAAGCATAAAACTGACAGACCCAAGATGGTACATATATGCCCATCCGTCCAATCAAATCTGTCAACCCTAGCAGATATGATAAGTAAGGCCGAATGTGCTCTCCGGCTGTGGCCACAATGGACTCTATGCAGCAGACTCTCTGCGATCTGAACACTGCCCCACTGTTGAGATAAGCATTGTAGAAATCCTCCTGTAGTGGCGTGTAGAAACTCTCAGCTACTCTCTCATCCCTCCTCGGAGGAAACCAAACCTCAAACTCAACAAAACGCAGCTGCTGAACCTGCCTGGCTATAGCGGCCCTCAAGTCGAGGTGAACCACTGGAGGCGGACCCTATGGTCTGGGCGGAGGGCGTGACCCCCTACGCTGTGTAACTGGCCTTGGTGGAACTATAGCACTGGTATGACTCGAGCGGCGTAGATGAGGTGCCAGCTCAGTCTCCTTGGTCTGCTGGGTCTGCTGAGCCTGCTCGCTCTCCTGAGTCTGCTGAACTGGCTCCTGCGCTACTGACGGACCCTCCTCAATGGCAACCCGTCGTCCTACAAACGTGGCAGTCCTAGCTAGACTACCGTGACGACGCTCAACATCCTCAATCGTAGCTCTCAGTGCTGGTGAAACCGGCTGATCTGCAATTACAACTCCGCTGTGGGCACCACCTCTCTCGGCACGCTCTGCGGCCTCTGCAACAGCTGCTGCTCTCGCTGTCTCTGCATCGGGGTACTTCCACTTCTTGGATGTCACCTGCTTGGTTGACTTGCCCTTTGATCCGGCTGGCTGGCGAGGCAAGGGCCTCTGATCATCATCACCTGGGCCACCACCAACATTCTTGGTGCGGGCCATCTGAACTGACAAGATGATGAACTGACGCTGATGAGGATCAACAGACAAACTGAACCTCTCGAGGCTTGGCCTCGATCCTTACTCATGAGCTTGGCTCCGAGTTGACTGCCAACTGCCAAAAGAACCACAACGGAACCGACTCGCTGCACGATAGAATAGATGGATATACAGATAAATATAGTATGTCTAATAGATGTGAAACCCTAATAGAGAAAGCAATGTAGATGCGAACTTGAATCGAATGGCTTTCTACCTGACGATCCGCGAACCGAGAAAAGATAAGTTGTCGCGCGGGGAACTCGGAACCGGCTAGGGTTAGGTCAAACAGCCCTGAATGCAATGGGGAATCAGTGCATTGAAAATTTGATCTAGGTCACAATTGTAGGGATCAAGATTGAAAAATAAATCTTGCCTTACCAATCAAGGAGATGGTAGGGCTAGGGCACTTGGCGTGATGACCAGCAACCTCGGCAACGGCACCGAAGAACTCAGCGGGCTCGGCTTGGGCGGCGACGTGGCGAGAGGACCGGGCGAGCGTTGTGGTGCGTGAGCTATGGTGGCGCGGGCTGTGCTGGAAAGCTCAGGAGAAGCTAGCTGGACGGCGGTGCGGCGAGCTTGGGCGCGAGGTGGCCGACGCGGTGCTGCAGAGGCGCGGCGAGGCAGTAGCACGGCGGCACGGTGAGCTTGGGCGCGAGGAGGCGGCGGCACTGGCTAGGGCAAAGGCAAGGTGAAGGGCTGAACAGGGTACGGCTACGGTTAAATAATCTCCCAAACGCGACAAAAAAGGAAACCGAAAAGAGTCCTGAAGTCATGCGAGATCCACTGATCGGACGCTCCGGTGGTAGTGACCGGACGCTACCACCCAGCGTCCGATCGATTCCAGAGAGGTCCAAATCCTCTGGAATCGGGACCGGACGCGTCCGGTGGTCCATGACCGGACGCAGACAGGGTCCGGTCAGTACTGCTTGTCCTTCCTTCGATCGACCGGACGCTGAACCCTTCCTGACCGGACACACAGACGCAGCGTCCGATCACTCCTTCACCAGCAGTTCACCTCCTTTGAACTGACTGGACGCTGGACAGCAGCATTCGGTGCAGCGTCCGGTGCACCTTTTCTAGCAAATCTTCAAACTTCCTTCACGCTGCCTGTTCCCAATCAAGTCCCAACTTGAATAAGATCCAAATAAACACTAATTGGGACTGATGTGAGTGACCTCTCTCAAACCCTCATATTTTTCAAAATATTTTGCCTTAGGCTATAATTCTTTTTAAGAAAATAGGCAACAAGAGGGCAAATGGAACAAAACGACAAAACAACATTCATGCATATGCACTACTTGTAAGTAAATCTAGTTGCTTGTCAAGTTTGATCCAAGGTTAAGCTTCTTCACACACTTTTGGGCGGTTATCTTAACCATGTTAGACAAGCCCTATATGCATTGCCACAAATTAAACATGTTGTATATTACAATGAATGCAAGGGACAACACAAGCTCAATTTTTAGTGAAGTTACTAAAATCAAGTACATTGAGCTCATTCCGCAATCTACAAAATGTAGCCTCATCTAGCGGTTTAGTGAAGATATCCGCTAATTGATCTTCGGATCTTACACCTTCTAGTGATATATCATTTTTAGCCACATGATCTCTTAGAAAGTGATGTCGGATATCTATATGCTTGGTGCGAGAGTGTTGAACCGGATTATTTGCAAGTTTTACCACACTTTCATTGTTGCACAAAAGAGGTACTTTCTCTAGAACTACTCCATAGTCTAGCAAAGTTTGTTTCATGTATAATATTTGTGCACAACAAGCACCCGCGGCAATGTATTCTGCTTCGGCGGTGGACAAAGCCACACTATTTTGTTTCTTGGAGGACCAAGACACAAGTGATCTACTAAGCAAATGGCACCCTCCGGATGTGCTCTTTCTATCAACTTTGCATCCGGCGTAATCCGAATTGGAGTAGCCAATTAATTCAAATAAAGCTCCTTTGGGATACCAAAGACCAATGCTTGGTGTGTGCTTAAGATACCTAAGGATTCTTTTTATGGCAATTAAATGAGTTTCCTTAGGACTAGCTTGAAATCTAGCACACATACACACACTAAACATGATGTTGGGCCTAGATGCGGTTAAATATAACAAGCTACCAATCATAGAATGGTAGAGAGTTTGATCAACCGAGTTACCTCCCTCATCTAGGTCGAGATGTCCATTAGTAGGCATTGGTGTCTTGATTGGCTTACATTCATCCATCTTGAATCTCTTGAGAAGATCTTTTGTGTATTTCTCTTGAGAGATGAAGATGCCTTCTTTCATTTGCTTGACTTGAAAACCAAGAAAGAATGTAAGCTCACCAATCATTGACATCTTGAACTCCTTCGACACCAATTCACCAAATTCTTTGCATGAGTCTTCATTTGATGATCCAAAGATGATATCATCAACATATACTTGACAAATGAAGATATGCCCATCAAGCTTCTTGGTGAATAGTGTGGTGTCGACCTTCCCAATGGTAAAGCCCTTCTCAATGAGGAAGTCCCGAAGGCGCTCATACCAAGCTCTTGGGGCTTGCTTAAGCCCATATAGTGCCTTGGACAACCTATAAACATGATTAGGATATCTAGGGTCTTCAAACCCAGGAGGTTGATCAACATAGACTAGTTCATTAATAAAGCCATTTAAAAATGCACTTTTCACATCCATTTGATATAATTTCATTTCATGATGTGATGCATATGCAGGAAGGATATGTATGGCTTCTAATCTTGCAACCGGTGCAAAGGTCTCTCCAAAATCCAAACCTTCAACTTGAGAGAACCCCTTTGCAACTAGTCTTGCCTTGTTCCTCACAACAACACCTTGATCATCTTGCTTGTTGCGGAACACCCACTTCGTTCCAATGACTCTTGCACCTTTTGGTCACTCTTCAAGAGTCCAAACTTCATTGTGAGTGAAGTTGTTCAACTCTTCATGCATGGCATTGATCCAATCTGGATCTTTAAGAGCTTCTTCTACCTTGGTAGGCTCATAGCAAGAGACAAAAGAGTGATGAGCAATAAATGAAGTAAGTTTTTGAGATTGAGTCATCACACCCTTTGATGGACTCCCTATGATGAGATCTTGTGGATGATCTTGTAAGAGAGGTGTGTTTCTTCTATTGACCACTTGAGGAGGAGGTTGTGGAGCATCAACATCTTGTGCTTGTACCACCATTTGCTCATGGGAGATATGAGTATCTTCATTTTCCACTCTCCCATCTTTTTCACCATCTTGTGGTACATTTGATGAAGAAGGTTGGTTAATGACTTGTACATCATCTTCATCATCTTTTGGCTTGATGTCTCCCACCAGAATATTCTTCATAGCCTCCCTCAATGGTTCATCACCTACATCATTAAGATTCTCATGTGCTCCTTAGGAGCCGTTAGATTCATCAAATTCCACATCATATGTTTCTTCAACCAAGCCGGTGGCATGATTAAATACTCTATATACTTTGGACTTCAATGAGTAACCAACAAGAAAACCTATATCACAACATCTTTGAAACTTCCCTAGGTGTTGCCGCTTCTTGTAGATGTAGCACTTGTAACCAAACACCCTAAAGAAGGAGACGTCCGGCTTCTTCCCATTGAGCAACTCATATGGTGTCTTGACAAGGAACTTTTGAAGAAATAGGCGGTTGGATGCATAACATGCGGTATTGATTGCTTCCGCCCACAGAGCTTCAGGGGTGTTGTACTCATCTAGCATTGTCCTTGCAAGAGTGATCAAAGTCCGGTTCTTCCTCTCAACTACACCATTTTGTTGAGTATAGGTTGCGGAGACTTCATGTTTGATTCCAACTTCATCACAATAAGCTTCTATGTTTGTGTTGTCAAACTCTTTGCCATTGTCACTTCTTATCTTCTTGAGCTTCACTTCAAATTCATTTTGAGCTCTCTTGGCAAACTTCTTGAAATAAGATGCAACTTCGGATTTGTCATGAAGGAAGAATACCCATGTATACCTTGAATAGTCATCCACAATCACAAGACAATAGAGATTTCCTCCCAAACTCTTGTATGTTGTTGGTCCAAATAAATCCATGTATAGGAGTTCTAGCACTCTTGTGGTTGACATGAAAGCTTTGGTTGGATGAGTGTTTGCAACTTGCTTGCCGGCTTGACATGCACTACAAAGCTTGTCCTTCTCAAACTTCACATCCTTCAACCCTCTCACCAAATCATTCTTCATAAGCTTCTTGAGTGAGCTCATCCCAACATGAGCAAGTCTTCTATGCCATAGCCACCCAAGTGTTGTTTTGGTGAATAGGCAAATCTTCAAGTTTGCATCTTCGGAGGTGAAGTCAACTAGATATAGGTTGTTGTATCTAAATCCATTGAATATCACTTGATTGTCATCTACCTTGGATACAACAACCTCCTTCTCGGTGAATAAGCATTGGAAGTTAAGATCACACAATTGCCCAACGGATAACAAGTTGAAGCTCAATGAAGCAACATAGAGCACATTGGAGATGGAATGATCATTTGATATTGCCACTTTGCCCAATCCTTTAACCTTGCCCTTTGAATTATCTCCAAATGTTATTTTCTCTTGTCCATCTACCTCTTCATCTAGTGAGATGAACATACGAGGATCACCGGTCATATGTTGAGTGCAACCACTATCAATAACCCAATGACTTCCACCGGTCTTGTAGTTTACCTACACACATGAGATTCAAACTTTAGGAATCCAAACTTGTTGAGGGCCCTTCACCTTCTCAACAAGTGACTTAGCCACCCAAATCTTCTTAGGCCGACTCTTGTTGGGGGGTCCTAAGAACATGACTTTCATCTTTCCACTAGAATCTTGTCTAAGCATGTAGTGAGCATTGAAAGCAAAGGGTCTAGCATACTTGGGCAAGGGTTGTGGTGGTGGAGTTTGACACTCATGAGCAAAGTGGCCTTCTTATCCACACTCAAAACATCTCTTTGGCTTTGGCTTTGGCTTTGATTGTTGGTGTTGAGCTTGAGCCTTCTTCTTCTCTACACTTGCCATATATCCAATGCCACTTCTATCCATCTTCATGACGGTATTCATGAGTAGCTCACTTTGGAGATGCTTGCCTCTAGCAAACTTGCTCAATCCCACCTTGAGATGCTCTTTCTCCATCTTGAGCTTCTTGTTCTCTTCCTTGAGAGTCTTATTGTTCTTCTCTTCCTTGAGTTTCATATTTTCTTCTTTGAGCTTCTCATTCTCAAGGATCAACTCTTTGTCATGATCAAGAGTTTCTAGCACAATGGTGTTGTGACTTTTCATCTCTTCAAATTCTTTCATGAGCTTCTCATTGTCACTCTTGAGCTTGACATACTCATCATAGTCATTGCACTCAACCACTTGCTTGCCTTTGCTACTAGATCCATGCTCAATGCTCTCATCAATTAAATCATCACATGAGGGAGCTATATCAATCTTAACAACATGGTTAGTAGCATCATGTGGCTCATTTGGTAAGAATTCTTGTGCAATAACAAGAGTATCATAATTGATCTTTAGAGTTGTATATTCATCTTTTAGCTTGTTGTGACTAGTGATAAGCTCATTGTGCACCCACTCAAGTTTATCATGTTTATCTTTAAGCTCTTTCTTAGAGGATTTTAGCTCCTTGAGTTTGGATGATATAGAATCATTTGTTTCTTTGAGCTCATCATTAGCCTTTTCTAATGTATCACACTTAGCTAAAAGTAAATCATTTTTAGCATCAAGTTTTTCATTTGTAGCTCTATTCTTTCTAATGATCTTAGTGTATTTTCTTAATATTTTGACAATATCATCATATGTAGGTGAGTCATCATCGCTATCGCTATCATCATCACTAGCTTGCTCATCATCACTACTATCATCACTCTTAGTTACCTTGCGTTCACCCTTGGCCATAAGGCATAGGTGTGTAGAGGATGATGGCGATGGTGGCGGTGAGGATGCACGATCAATAGCAATGGCGGCCACCTTCTCATTGTCACTCTCATCATCGGATGATCCACTTGATGAATCAATGTCCGTGAGCCAATCACCGACAATGTAGGCCTTGCCACTCTTCTTCTTCTTGTAGAAGTCCCTCTTTTTGCCATCTCTCTTCTTGTATGGCTTGTTCTTTTTCTTTTCATCTTCATCACTTGAATCATCTTTCTTGCCCTTGTTTTTGAACTTGTCTTTCTTGGGCTTTGTGCATTGATGAGCTAGGTGGCCAAGTTCGCCACAATTGTAGCAATCCATCTCGGAGATTGGCTTTCTTCTTGAGCTAGTGAAGAACTTCTTCTTGCCGTCAAACTTGATGCCACTCTTGTTTAGCCTTTTTAGCATCTTGGTGGTCTTCTTCACCATGAGAGCAAGGCTTTCTTCATCATCTTCATCACTTGAGCTCTCATACTCAAGTCTTGCTTTGCCCTTATCTTGGCTAGCTTTGAATGCTAAGTCCTTCTCTTTCTTCTTTGTAGAGGATGAGCCATCTTGAGGTGTGATGTGCATGTACATCTCATGAGCATTGATCTTTCCCAAGATTTGTGTCGGTGTAGCGGCGGAAAGATCACCTTGATGTAGCATGGTCACAATGTGCCCATATTTGTCAATGGGGAGGACACTCAAGATTTTTCTCACAACATCGGATGGTGACATTTGAGTAAGTCCAAGCCCATTGACTTCCTCTACAAGAACATTTAAACGAGAATACATCTCATTAGCACTTTCTTTGGGAAACATCTCAAAAGAATTTAGCTTTTTAATTACAAGATGATAGCATTCCTCACGCTCACTCTTGGTTCCCTCATGGAGCGCACAAACGTCCGACCATAGTGCATGGGCGTCTTTGTGGTTCCTTACACGATTGAACACATCTTTGCAAAGGCCTCTAAAGATGGTGTTGCGAGCCTTTGCATTCCATTTTTCATAGTTTACTTCATCACCTTGAAGTTGTGCGGCATTCTTAGGTGTTGGGAACCCTTGAGAGGCGTCTCTAAGAATTCCAACATCTAGAGCTTCTAGGTAAGCCTCCATGCGAATTTTCCAATATGGAAAATCATCCCCCTCGAAGATAGGAGGAGGTCCATCCCCGTGAGATATCTTGCTCTAAGCGGTTAGGCTTAAAATGTGAGCACGAGGCTCTGATACCAATTGAAAGGATCAAGATGCCCAAGAGGGGGGGTGAATTGGGCTAATTCGAAATTCTCTTGCAATAATCAAATCCTACGGATAGCCCAATTAACCCCTTGTGCCTAGAAAAGTGTTTCTATCAAACTAATACACAACGAACTTGCAACCTATGTTCCAAACTTACTCTAGCAAGCAATTCTATGGATGTAAAACAAGTATTGAATTGCTCAAAGTAAATACTCAAGGTAAGTGCTCAAAGTAAATAGAGAGAGAAAGGAACGCGGCGATGTTTTGCCGAGGTATCGGAGAGTCGCCACTCCCCACTAGTCCTTGTTGGAGCACCCATGCAAGGGTGTAGCTCTCCCTTGATCCGCACAAGGATCAAGTGCTCTCTACGGATTGATTCTTCGACACTCCGTCATGGCGACTCACCCAAAGCCGCTCACAACTTGAGTTGGGTCACCCACAAGCTCCGCCGGGTGAACACCAAACTCCCAATCACCACCAAGCCATCTAGGTGATGGCGATCACCAAGAGTAACAAGCACGAACTCTCACTTGACCACGCGAAGCCTAATGAGAAGATGGATGCACACTTTGCTACTCTTGATTTGCTAATGAGGTTTCACTCTTGGATTCTCAAATCACAAACATCTCACTAGGACCTTGCTCTTCTTAGCACTCACAAACGTGTTTCTCAGCTGTTGGAATGAGCAAAAGTGACTCCACTCATGAGTGGAGCTTCTATTTATAAGGCAGTCTGAAAAACGAACTGTTATGAGCTTCTGTGGGACGACCGGACGCTCTGATCATTTTGACCGGACGCTCCGGTCAGTTCAACCCACGCAACAGTTTTCAAGTGGTGACCGGATGCTGTCAGGGTCCGGTCAGCAATGACCGGACACGTTTGGTCGCTCTTGGATGCTTACTGTACTCGACCAGATGCTGGATACTCAGGGTCCGGTCAGTATTGACCGGACGCGTCCGGACGCACTTTCTCAAGTCTGGACCCTTACTGGAGTCAACCAGACATTGGCCCTCAGCGTCCGGTCACAACGACCCTCCAGCGTCCAGTCACACCAGACTTGTTCTCCTCAGTCAAATGAACTGACCGGACCCTGCGGCCAGCGTCCGGTCGCACCAGAGCCAGCATCCGGTCAGTATTTGACCCTCCATTCACTTCCAACTTTCGAACATATGTGAATGAAGTTTGCTCCAAAGGATCTTAGGCATTCATATGAGCTACCTAGAGCTAGTTTTAACAAGTGTGCACCATACCTAACTCACTAGACTCAACTAGGTCAAGCTACCCGTTCATACCCCCCTTAATAGTACGGCCAAAGGAAAAACAAAGTCCTAAACTACTCTAAGTGTCTCTCCAACTCCAATCGACACTTAGAACTAGCTATCCTTAACCTTGTTGTCCATCCTTTGAAAACTGAAACGATTTCCATCGTAGGGGCATGACAACCTCGATTGCCCAATCGATCTCCATTACCATGACCTAACTTAATTGCCTCTGCAAAACACACGTTAGTCATAGTAATCTTGTATTGACATTAATCACCGAAATCCAACTAGGGGCCTAGATGCTTTCAATCACCATCGGCAGAATCTGTCCTAGGAGGGACAACCACCTTTGTAGGACTGATCACTTTGGGTAAGGTTGCAATTGGATTGAACACAGTGTCCTCCCAGTCATTGCTATCAATTGAATTGTAATGGTCCATAAAAAGCACATAGTTCTTGACCTTAAATGCAACTTGCTTCATTATCTATGCTTCTTTATTTGATTCAATCAAACATAAACTGGTTGACAAGTCCATCTTAGGCAACAACCAATTCACCGGGACACCGAGATCATAACCTAGCACCACTGATATCTCATCTACTCCAGAAAAAGACCAGTACTTCACCTTGACATGATCGAACCAATCAACCTTGCCATCGAGCTACACTAGATCTACACCAGACCCACAAAAAAAGCCACCATGATGTGCTTCCACTGAAAACTCTTCATCGTTAGGCCCTAAAGAATGAAAATCAACCCTAAAATCAGGCATAGAACCAGAGCATAGCCACCAAAATAGTATGCTGCCTACCAGACCTACTACTACGGCTCCAAATTGATAGCAATAGTTAGCATTGAGTATAGGGATACAGCTCCAGGACACTTACCATAGATTGGTGTCATTTCCCCTTTCAGCCGTCGATGACCTAACATGGTGCTGTCGCGCCGCAATTTGTGCGACCGGGCGGCACCCACTACGGAGCTCGCTGCCACCGACGGACTCGCGCCTTTGGCTTCACTACTCCCTTTCTGTGAGTTCGCCGCTGCCCCGACCCACCCTCGTCTTCTGTCCCAGCTAAGAAAGATTGGGGAAGAGAGCGGCTAGAGTTGGAAGTGAGGAAGACAACGTTCGCAGTGGTTTTTTGATAAGGGGAAATTGGCTCCGGACACCGTTCAACCGTGGCTTTTGTCATAGAGCACCAAAAAAAGAGAACTTCATGGAAAAACACTCTTCAATCGTATCAATATGTTGTTGCACGCCACACATCTTATTTTATTCAATTAAATTGGAAAGACAACCGAATGATGATTTTGCCCCTTATCTCTTTAGGTGGACTCACACACACGCACAGAAGCATTCATCCAGAAGCATTCATCCCATTCTTCCCATTCACTTCTCTTATCCAAACTGCTCTCTCTCTCTCTCTCAACTTCCAGGCGGCAGCGCAAGCACAAGGAAGCAGCAGGCCCTCCCCGTGCAGCCCACGCCCGGAGCCCACCCACAACGCATGGCAGATCTTTCATGGGTTCCTGAGGGGTAAGTTTTCTCCCAATTTCTCTAGGGTTAGTGCTAGCATGGGCTCGTATTTGCAAAGTAAAGCATAATATGTTTTGATTCCGCTTCGATTTGTGCCAATGTGTGTGTAGGATGGATCCCAATTCGTCCTACAGGCTTGCTATGCGTGTGGGTGCTTATGTGAAATTTACTGATGATGGTGGTTGTGAGTACCATCAGGCATGTAACATTCCTAGGATTTTAGACTGGGATATGACAAATTGGAATGACTTGCTGATTGACATTGGTACAGAAATTAATCTAAGCTCTAAACACAAGTTGCGTGTCACTTATTAGGATAATATGAGTCGCACTTATGAAGAGATCACTTTTGACCAAAAATTGCTTCATGCAATTGATATATATTGGGAGATAAGAAGGCTCTCAGTACAAGTGTGTGTTATGAAGAATGATGATTCAGATTGCTTGCATGATATTGGATGGCTGCAGAGCATGCCTTGTGTGCTGCAGGGAAGCACCGATGCCCCAGCCAACCAAATTATTGCACAACCTCCACTTGACATTGCATCATCACTTGTAGAGCCTTCAGTTCAGAACAATGCTAAAGTGGCATGGGTGGATGATGATATAGAGTATGTTGGGCTAGATGATGAGGATTCAGTATATGATTCATCTGATTGTGAAGTGTGCAGTGATGTAGATTGTGTTGGTTTAGAGGATGAATTAGTTGTAGAGGATGCACAGGGTTGTGAGACAATTATCCATGCAACTGACCTAGAGAAACCAACAATAAAAGTCGGTGTAACTTTCATGGATAGTACTACTTTTAAGAAGGCTATTAGGCAATATGCAATAAAAGGCGAATATGAAATTGTAGCTCCCTATTCTAAGGCAAAAAGATATAGAGGCTATTGCAAAGCTAATGGGTGCAAGTGGCGGATACATGCTTCACAATTGCAGGATGGAAGGACTTGGCAGGTACTGATTTTTGTGCTGATTTTTGTTCTGATTGTTTTTTTACATATACTTTTGGTTGATCTTTTGTCCTGATTTTTTCCTTGACGTAGATAAAGAAGATTCCTGTTGATCACACTTGTCAAAGCACATGAAAAGTTGAGAAGAACTGCATGGCGACAAATCATTAGGTCAGGGATAGGGTTCTTGATTGGCTTGCAAAGGACGCTACAATTGGGGCTAAAGCATTGCAGAAAAGGCTACAAGAACAGTATCATCTACAATTATCATATTGGGTGGTGTGGGATGGAAGAAATATGGCTTTGAAACAACTCAAAAGGAGGTGGGATGATAGCTTTGCACATGCTTTTAGATTCAAGGCTGAGGTAGAGAGGACCAATCCTGACAATTTGGTTGACATTGAATATGAGCAAGATAGGAAGAAGATGAAATTTACCAGAATGTTTGTTGCCTTCAAAGCCAGTGTGGATGGTTTTTTGAATGGTTGCAGACCTTTTCTTGGTGTGGACTCCACCCATTTGACTGGGAAATGAAAGGGTCAACTTGCATCTGTGACTGCTATTGATGGGAACAATTGGATGTTTCCAGTGTGTTATAGTGTGTTTGGATCAGAGACAACTGAAAATTGGGCTTGGTTTTTTAGTAGACTTCATCAAGCTATTGGATCACCTCCAGGCCTAGTGATATCAACTGATGCAGGCAAAGGAATTGATTCTGCTGTTACTAAAGACTTCTGTCGAGGACCTAATACCGGGGTACCCCAGAAGGTGGAACAAATAACCACCGAACGTTAAAAACTTCTGGATGCATAAGAGCGTTGTTTCACCTCTTGTTCGAATGACAGGAGCTTGGTTCTGCCTCGCCCGACGCCTTTAGGGCAGGCTTGGTCTCGCCCGGAGGCCAAGGGATAGACTCCACCTTGCTCGACGCCTTTTAAGATAGCTCTGCCTCGCCCGAGGGCCCAGGGCTAGTCTCCGTCTCGCCCGACGCCTTTTTGGCGGGTTTGATCTCGCCCGAGGGCCGAGGGATAGACTTCGACTCGCTCAACACCTTTGAGGTGGCTCTGCCTCGCCCGAGGGCGCAGGGCTAGTCTTCGTCTTGCCCGATGCCTTTAGGGCAGGCTTGGTCTCACCCGAGGGCTCAGGGATAGATTCCGCCTCGCCCGACCCTAGGGGGGTAGGGTCAGTCTCGCCCAGGAGATAGGGATTGGTCCCCGTCTCGCCCGATGGCAAGGAACGAGCCTCACCCTTCTCCATATCTAAAGACTGGATTCATCTTACCTAACCACTTCTCCCCGTTCCCTCAAGAGGATAGGGACAGGGCACGACAAGACGTTCGGGTCAAACCGTGGCTCTAAGAGCTATATCCTGCGCTCTGGCAGGAAAAGTACTGCCAGGGGATGACGGGACAGGTACTTTAGACCCTTCCAGGCGCCATAGGGCCTGAAAAGTTGAATAGGTGCATGCTCCTCGCCCTGTAGAATTGTAGGCGCTGCCTTCTGCCCTGGGACGCGGAATCCGACGAAGATATACGACAACCGCTACACTCCAGAAGAAGATTTGCTATCTCCACGAACGACGGATATTCCGACACCATGCCATGGACCCGAGGGAGCGGCGCCCGCTTCCCGACCCCTCAGGTTTGCCAAGATAGAAGGCCTTGACCACGACATTACTCCGGACCCCGACCCCTTGTCCCTCTGACGAAGACTCATAGGAACCAGAAGGCGTGCGGAGCAAGGTTGGGAAAGCCCAATAAGTCAAAACCACTATACTACAGCCCATACCCTGTGTAGGGCAGCATTCTATAGTCAACCTAACATTCTACAGAGACATCGACAATGTTGTAGGCACTTATCTTCCTTAGCACTCATCAGAATGAAGGGCCAGGCCGGGTAGACGTGAACCACAAGATTAGATAAAGCACTCATCCTTGTAAAGCCAGCCCCTTGATCTATAAAAGGGGATGCGCTTCTCCCATAAAGGGGAGGGAAACAAGACCATGCACTCATTCACATAGTCAAGCGGCTATGAAGCTCTTGACCTCCTTTCAACACTTCCATCAGAGACTTGGGACCAGTCCCTCTCTTGATCATTTGTACCCCTTACTACAGACCGTTCACGGTGCTAATAACACGAGCAGCAGCAAACTGGAGGTAGGGACATTCGGCCTGAACCAGTATAGATCTTGTGTCCTTTAGCACACCATCCGAGCCTAACGCGCATTACTATAAATTTACTTGCCGGTGCTTGTACGAAACACCAACAGTTGGTGCGCCAGGTAGGGGGCTTACGTGTTCCAAATCAGGCCTCGGATGGCCACCCACACAATCACCTAGGCCCCGGGCGCACACGTGCGTTTCAGTGACCTAGATTTCATTATCACACTAGGAGGAGAGCTGGCGCTGACTCACTCAGCCGCCCCATCTCCCCCTTCCATCAACCTCAGTCGTCTTAGGCTTGAGGGCCCGCCGAGCAACTCCCTAGGAGTCCCATCATCAAGGGAGGCCTCTCACAACGCCACCCTATGTCCGAAAGGGTCCATACGGAGCGCCCCGACAACGTTTCCGATTGGTCTCCGCAACGCTGCGGCGACCGCTGGCCACCTTCTGGCGCTACGTATGGTTCAATCACCCACGGACATCGAGTTCGTGGGGGTGATTGAGCAGGATATGGAGACTCCCTATGGGCTCCTCAACGAGGAACCAGGATCGTTCTCTAGCTTAGATTCTAGTAGGGGGAGCCACCACCCTTCTCGGGAATGCTTCATGGCGCAGACCCCTGAGGGTCACGTCGAAAGTGTCTCCAGGGAAGAGGTGACCCCCACAAACAACCCTGACGGCGGATCCAGGGATGAGACGGCAGCCCCATCTCGCCTAAGGATGGAGCAGCTGAGGGCCCGTCAGCAAGAGACCGATGAGGCCGGGCAAGGGCTCGTCCGGGAGTACGCGGACATCAATCGCGAGATTGAACGCCACAAAGACGGGGGGCGCGCGCGTGCCACAGCCTGCACCGTACACCAAAGGATCCTCACCGATGATGGGACCCTTCCTCACTTTGCCCAAGCCAGTCAGCACATCTCCGCAGCAACCGCATTGCTGCATGGCCTTCCGGAGGCCGCGACGTCCGAGGATCGCCGCGCCCGCCGAGAAATTCATACGTTGCTCGAGCGGGCGGCGGCGCAGCAGGCGGAAAGTTCGTTGTCTCGACGACGCGAACCCGACACCAGCCAGCACATGCCCTCGGTGCGTCCCACCAAAGACGCGTCCGTCCACCAAACACCGCCAGGCGGCAGGCATCCCTCCGCCATCCCAGTGCATCAACGCCTCGGCTGTGACCGCGACGTACGCAACATCATCGACGCCTGGAGACGCGCCCACAGTGACGATGGAGAAGCAGCACGCCGCGGCTACCATCCCCGACGTGGTGGACGCTACGACAGTAACGAGGACCGGAGCCTAAGCCCCGGCCTACCAGGCCCTTAGGCCTTCGGTCGACACATCCTCAACGCTGCGTTCCCCCTAAGGTATCGACCGCCTACCAACATTCCTAAATATTTTGGTGAAACAAATCCTAGGCTTTGGCTCAAAGACTATCAGCTTGCATGTCAGGCCGGTGGTGCGAGTGATGACAACTTCATTATTTGCAATCTCCCGCTATTCTTGGCAGATTCGGCGCGAGCATGGCTGGAGCACCTACCGTCCAATGCTATTTAGTGTTGGGCGGATCTGATGGAGATCTTCATGGGCAACTTCCAAGGCACGTACAAATGCCCTGGCAACCCATGGGACCTCAAGAACTGCCGCCAGAAGGCCGATGAAACCCTCCGCGGGTACATCCGGCGCTTCTTTCGATAGTGCAACGAGCTCTCGAATGTCGCCGACGCTGACGTGATAGGAGCCTTTCTATTCGAGATGACCTGCGAATCCCTGGTCCACAAGCTAGGACACATGGGCCCATGGACTACCAAAGAACTCCTGGACATTGCCACTAGTCACGCCTCTAGAGAGGAGGCGGTCGGAGCCATCTTTGATCGCTCCGACGGAAAGACAAGGTAGGACGAGGACGCCGGCAAAGGCACCTCCAATCGTCCCGCCAAAGGGAAAAATAAGAAACAACAGTGCAACAACTCACTCGCGGCCGCTACTGACCGCAAAGGTGGATGGAAGCCAGTGGAGGGCACTCTGAACCACTTTGAGAAAATGCTCGAGGGGCCATGCCCAAACCACGCCTTCCCGACCAAGCATCTATACAAGGAATGCGGCCTTATGCGCAAATACTTGGCCGGGGGCCTGAACAAGGGGGAGCAGGGGAAGGAGCCTGTTCCCACCATTGACGACACAGAGGAGAAGGATGACACCTTCCCAACACCGACCGGCACCCTCATGATCTTTGGAGTATCAATGGCCTACGACTCCAGGTGCCGCCAAAAGGTCGCACGTCGTGAGGTCTATACCGTAGGACCAGCCACACCAGCCTTTCTCCGATGGTTGGAATCTGCCATAACCTTCGACTAGACTGACCATCCAGATGCCATCCCACACCCGAGAAGGTACCCGCTTGTTGTCGATCCGATCGTCGGGCCAAAGCGGCTCACCAAAGTACTGATGGATGGGGGCTACGGCCTCAACATCATGTACGCCAAGACGCTCAATGAGATGGGCGTCGACCGAACGAACCTCCGTCCCATCCGAGCACCTTTCCATGGCGTCGTGCCTAGAAGGCAAGCCATGCCACTGGGGCAGATCGACTTGCCCGTCACTTTTGGGGATCGGTCCAATTACCGGACTGAGACCCTCACCTTCGATGTAGTGGGGTTCTCAGGGACTTTCCACGCCATATTGGGGCGACCATGCTACACAAAGTTCATGGCCGTACCCAATTATATGTACCTAAAGCTGAAGATGCCGGGCCCCTGCGGAGTCATCACCATCGGCACCTCCTTCCAGCGCGCTTATGAGTGTGAGGTCGAATGCTGTGAACACGCATCCGCGGTCATCGCCTCTGAAGAGCTCACCACCCTTAGGGAGAAGGTCGTCGAAGAGGCACCCGACGCAAAGAAATCAACCGGGTCGTTCGAATCGGCAGAAGGCTCCAGGGAGGTCCTCTTGGATCCCAGCAGCTCCGAGGGCAAAAAAAGTCCGTATCAGGACCGCGCTCTCCTCCGAATAGGAAAGCACGCTCGTCGACTTCCTCCGCACCAACAAGGACATCTTTGCATGGAAACCCTCGGATATGCCAGGCATCCCGAGGGAGGGCTGTCAGGGTCTGGTCAGTAATGACCGGACGCGTCCGATCACTCTTGGATGCTTACTGTACTCGACCGAATGCTGGATACTCAGGGTCTGGTCAGTATTGACCGGACGCGTCCGATCGCACTTTCTCAAGTCTGGACCCTTATGGAGTCGACCGGACGCTGGCCCTCAGTGTCCGGTCACACTAGACTTGTTCTCCTCAGTCAAATGAACTAACCGGACCCTACGGTCAGCGTCCGGTCGCACCGGAGCCAGCGTCCGGTCAGTATTTGACCCTCCATTCACTTTCAACTTTCGAACATATATGAATGAAGTTTGCTCCAAAGGATCTTAGGCATTCATAGGAGCTACCTAGAGCTAGTTTTAACAAGTGTGCACCACACCTAACTCACTAGACTCAACTAGGTCAAGCTACCCATTCATACCCCCCTTAATAGTACGGCCAAAGAAAAAACAAAGTCCTAAACTACTCTAAGTGTCTCTCCAACTCCAATCGACACTTAGAACTAGTTATCCTTAACCTTGTCATCCATCCTTTGAAAACCGAAACGATTTCCATCGTAGGGGCATGACAACCTTGATTGCCCAATCGATCTCCATTACCATGACCTAACTTAATTGCCTCTGCAAAACACACGTTAGTCATAGTAATCTTGTATTGACATTAATCACCGAAATCCAACTAGGGGCCTAGATGCTTTCAATCTCCCCATTTTTGGTGATTGATGACAATACTACCTCGAGTATGTTATGGAGTGAGGTTTTTGATGGGCTTAGTTCATATAAGCTTTTGTCGATAAGAACAAAAGAGTTAGGCAAGCTTATATGACCCAAGCCAACACAATGTACTCAAAGGATATGAATTAAGCATGAGTACAAATCACAAAGCTCATTTGCTTCGAAGTATAAACGCGGAAGCAAAGCAAATGAGCATAACACAGTGATATGACATATAGATAATGCAAAGTAGAAATCACACATGTCATATATCACAATCACGTAGATAGCACTATCACATAAATATAATAGTATGCATGAAAGTAAACACACAAATGCATAAGTAATAGTGTATCACACAAATAAAACTTCAAATGTATATAATAAGCTAATACTATATAACTAGCTCCCCCTAAAACTCGCTCCCCCTGAGTCTACATACTCAAACCCTCTCCCCCTTTGGCGTCAAACACCAAAACCTAAGGGTCGGTCGGCGGGGCTGCAGCGGACGAGTCAGGCGCTGAAGTACGTGGAGCAAGATGGAACTGGGCGCCATCATCATCTGACCCTGAGCTCTGAACTGACTGACCCTCTATAGCAGGGAGTGTCGCTGAAGCGGTCTAGGTCTGAGCTAGGGCTGGTGCTGCCTGTGAAGCTGCGAGAATGTGTCGTAGGATCTGACAAGGCAACAGACGAGGGGAGCCTCTGAGTAGTCATGATAGCTGGAGCTGCTGTAGACGAACCAGCGGTATGCATATGAGGTGGAGTAGGCATGCTGGTTAACTCGCTGAAGGATGCTCCAAGACTCCTGGAGACTGACGTCTTAGGCACGAATAGCGAGGAAGACTACTCAGGTGTGAAGCCCGTCTGAAATGGAGTGAACTGTGGGGCTACACCAGGTGAGGCTAACCACTGAGACACTTGTACAAGAGGTGAAGTAAACTGAACTAGAGGCTATCCCTGACTCTGAAGCCCGATGGGCTGTACTGCTGGAGTCATCGAAGTGGTAGGAGACTGTGCAAGCTGGGGCGAAGGCTATGGTGGTGGGACCCCAATAGCTGTCACTACATGCTGCATGAATCCCATGAGCTATTGCTGCATAAGTAACTGCTGGTGCTGAAGGAGCTGCTGAGCCGCTGGAACTTGTCCTGACGAGCCTAAAACTGCGCGAAGTTGGCAGCTGTCTCCTATGCCTATCGTGTCTAGTCCTGCTGCATCCGCTCAAGAATAGCTATGAGAGCGGGGTCTGTCTATAGAGCAGGTGGAGCAGAACTGGAGCTACCGGCCTCTGCATCGTGTCTGCATGGAGGCATCTGAGGTATAGGTTGGTAGTCGTCGTCAGAGCTGTCACTATACTCGCTCACCTCCTGCTGTGCCTCTAGCTCCTCCTCCTCTGTGGCGACAATCCTCTAATAATCTCATCCTGCTAAGCTATGGACTCTAGCACATCGGGACGATGGCTAGGCTGTCTGGGTGCCTGAGGAGCGGTGTGTCTGATCCTCTGGATAGGTTGTAAGCTAGGAACTCTAGTGGTGGCACCTATATACTCATCCATCATGCCAGGGGGCTTATCAAGCATAACTATGTGGATGAGGAACATGATCTAGTGAGCATAGGGAAGCTGCCTATGACCCTTGAATCCCTCAGCTATTGTATCCTCCATCTCTGAAAGCAGGAGATCCCAGATATCAAATACTGTCTGCTGCAAGATGGCATTGAGAAGCCAGAGCTATAAGCGATTCAGGCCCTCCCTGTATCCCAACCTAGGAAGCAATGTCCTCCTGATGATGGCCTCTAGCACTCTCGCTGTTAGGAGTCAAGTCACTAGGGTTCCTGCTCGACCCCTCACCAAAGGGCTCCTTGAAGCAATGGCGCACTAAATATGTAGGGGGCACCTGCCCTCCATGAGGACGCCTAGGAGGCCCCTGCTGTCCATAACAAACCTCATGCATCTTGATGGGCTGCTCCTGTAGCCTTAGTATCTCTCTGGCCCTGCCACTCATCACTCTGTAGTCTTATCTCTGAAAGCAAAGTGAATAAACTGTGATGTGGATCGATGTAGAGTGAAGCATAAAACTGACAGACCCAAGATGGTACATATATGCCCATCCGTCAATCAAATCTGTCAACCCTAGCAGATATGATAAGTAAGGCCGAATGTGCATCCTCCGGCTGTGGCCACAATGGACTCTATGCAGCAGACTCCTCTGCGATCTGAACACTGCCCCAATGTTGAGATAAGCATTGTAGAAATCCTCCTGTGTGGCGTGTAGAAACTCTCAGCTACTCTCTCATCCCTCCTCGGAGGAAACCAAACCTCAAACTCAACAAAAACGCAGCTGCTGAACCTGCCTGGCTATAGCGGCCCTCAGTCGAGGTGAACCACTGGAGGCGGACCCTATGGTCTGGGCGAGGGCGTGACCCCCCTACGCTGTGTAACTGGCCTTGGTGGAACTATAGCACTGGTATGACTCGAGCGCCGTAGATAGGTGCCAGCTCAGTCTCCTTGGTCTGCTGGTCTGCAGGAGCCTGCTCGCTCTCCTGAGTCTGCTGAACTGGCTCCTGCGCTACTGACGGACCCTCCTCAATGGCAACCCGTCGTCCTACAAACGTGGCAGTCCTAGCTAGACTTACCGTGACGACGCTCAACATCCTCAATCAGTAGCTCTCAGTGCTGGTGAAACGGCTGATCTGCAATTACAACTCCGCTGTGGGCACCACCTCTCTCGGCACGCTCTGCGGCCTCTGCAACAGCTGCTGCTCTCGCTGTCTCTGCATCGGGGTAGGTACTTCCATCCACTTCTTGGATTGTCACCCTGCTTGGTTGACTTGCCCTTTGACTCCGGCTGGCTGGCGAGGCAAGGGCCTCTGATCATCATCACCTGGGCCACCACCAACATTCTTGGTGGCGGGCCATATGAACTGACAAGATGATGAACTGACGCTGATGAGGATCAACAGACAAACTGAACCTCTCGAGGCTTGGCCTCGATCCTTACTCTATGAGCTTGGCTCCGAGTTGACTGCCAACTGCCAAAAGAACCACAACGGAACCGACTCGCTGCACGATAGAATAGATGGATATACAGATAAATATAGTATGTCTAATAGATGTGAAACCCTAATAGAGAAAGCAATGTAGATGCGAACTTGAATCGAATGGCTTTCTACCTGACGATCCGCGAACCGAGAAAAGATAAGTTGTCGCGCGGGGAACTCGGAACCGGCTAGGGTTAGGTCAACAGCCCTGAATGCAATGGGGAATCAGTGCATTGAAAATTTGATCTAGGTCACAATTGTAGGGATCAAGATTGAAAATAAATCTTGCCTTACCAATCAAGGAGATGGTAGGGCTAGGGCACTTGGCGTGATGACCAGCAACCTCGGCAACGGCACCGAAGAACTCAGCGGGCTCGGCTTGGGCGGCGACGTGGCGAGAGGACCGGGCGAGCGTTGTGGTGCGTGAGCTATGGTGGCGCGGGCTGTGCTGGAAAGCTCAGGAGAAGCTAGCTGGACGGCGGTGCGGCGAGCTTGGGCGCGAGGTGGCCGACGCGGTGCTGCAGAGGCGCGGCGAGGCAGTAGCACGGCGGCACGGTGAGCTTGGGCGCGAGGAGGGCGGCGGCACTGGCTAGGGCAAAGGCAAGGTGAAGGGCTGAACAGGGTACGGCTACGGTTAAATAATCTCCCAAACGCGACAAAAAGGAAACCGAAAAGAGTCCTGAAGTCATGCGAGATCCACTGATCGGACGCTCCGGTGGTAGTGACCGGACGCTACCACCCAGCGTCCGATCGATTCCAGAGAGGTCCAAATCCTCTGGAATCGGGACCGGACGCGTCCGGTGGTCCATGACCGGACGCAGACAGGGTCCGGTCAGTACTGCTTGTCCTTCCTTCGATCGACCGGACGCTGAACCCTTCCTGACCGGACACACAGACGCAGCGTCCGATCACTCCTTCACCAGCAGTTCACCTCCTTTGAACTGACTGGACGCTGGACAGCAGCATTCGGTGCAGCGTCCGGTGCACCTTTTCTAGCAAATCTTCAAACTTCCTTCACGCTGCCTGTTCCCAATCAAGTCCCAACTTGAATAAGATCCAAATAAACACTAATTGGGACTGATGTGAGTGACCTCTCTCAAACCCTCATATTTTTCAAAATATTTTGCCTTAGGCTATAATTCTTTTTAAGAAAATAGGCAACAAGAGGGCAAATGGAACAAAACGACAAAACAACATTCATGCATATGCACTACTTGTAAGTAAATCTAGTTGCTTGTCAAGTTTGATCCAAGGTTAAGCTTCTTCACACACTTTTGGGCGGTTATCTTAACCATGTTAGACAAGCCCTATATGCATTGCCACAAATTAAACATGTTGTATATTACAATGAATGCAAGGGACAACACAAGCTCAATTTTTAGTGAAGTTACTAAAATCAAGTACATTGAGCTCATTCCGCAATCTACAAAATGTAGCCTCATCTAGCGGTTTAGTGAAGATATCCGCTAATTGATCTTCGGATCTTACACCTTCTAGTGATATATCATTTTTAGCCACATGATCTCTTAGAAAGTGATGTCGGATATCTATATGCTTGGTGCGAGAGTGTTGAACCGGATTATTTGCAAGTTTTACCACACTTTCATTGTTGCACAAAAGAGGTACTTTCTCTAGAACTACTCCATAGTCTAGCAAAGTTTGTTTCATGTATAATATTTGTGCACAACAAGCACCCGCGGCAATGTATTCTGCTTCGGCGGTGGACAAAGCCACACTATTTTGTTTCTTGGAGGACCAAGACACAAGTGATCTACTAAGCAAATGGCACCCTCCGGATGTGCTCTTTCTATCAACTTTGCATCCGGCGTAATCCGAATTGGAGTAGCCAATTAATTCAAATAAAGCTCCTTTGGGATACCAAAGACCAATGCTTGGTGTGTGCTTAAGATACCTAAGGATTCTTTTTATGGCAATTAAATGAGTTTCCTTAGGACTAGCTTGAAATCTAGCACACATACACACACTAAACATGATGTTGGGCCTAGATGCGGTTAAATATAACAAGCTACCAATCATAGAATGGTAGAGAGTTTGATCAACCGAGTTACCTCCCTCATCTAGGTCGAGATGTCCATTAGTAGGCATTGGTGTCTTGATTGGCTTACATTCATCCATCTTGAATCTCTTGAGAAGATCTTTTGTGTATTTCTCTTGAGAGATGAAGATGCCTTCTTTCATTTGCTTGACTTGAAAACCAAGAAAGAATGTAAGCTCACCAATCATTGACATCTTGAACTCCTTCGACACCAATTCACCAAATTCTTTGCATGAGTCTTCATTTGATGATCCAAAGATGATATCATCAACATATACTTGACAAATGAAGATATGCCCATCAAGCTTCTTGGTGAATAGTGTGGTGTCGACCTTCCCAATGGTAAAGCCCTTCTCAATGAGGAAGTCCCGAAGGCGCTCATACCAAGCTCTTGGGGCTTGCTTAAGCCCATATAGTGCCTTGGACAACCTATAAACATGATTAGGATATCTAGGGTCTTCAAACCCAGGAGGTTGATCAACATAGACTAGTTCATTAATAAAGCCATTTAAAAATGCACTTTTCACATCCATTTGATATAATTTCATTTCATGATGTGATGCATATGCAGGAAGGATATGTATGGCTTCTAATCTTGCAACCGGTGCAAAGGTCTCTCCAAAATCCAAACCTTCAACTTGAGAGAACCCCTTTGCAACTAGTCTTGCCTTGTTCCTCACAACAACACCTTGATCATCTTGCTTGTTGCGGAACACCCACTTCGTTCCAATGACTCTTGCACCTTTTGGTCACTCTTCAAGAGTCCAAACTTCATTGTGAGTGAAGTTGTTCAACTCTTCATGCATGGCATTGATCCAATCTGGATCTTTAAGAGCTTCTTCTACCTTGGTAGGCTCATAGCAAGAGACAAAAGAGTGATGAGCAATAAATGAAGTAAGTTTTTGAGATTGAGTCATCACACCCTTTGATGGACTCCCTATGATGAGATCTTGTGGATGATCTTGTAAGAGAGGTGTGTTTCTTCTATTGACCACTTGAGGAGGAGGTTGTGGAGCATCAACATCTTGTGCTTGTACCACCATTTGCTCATGGGAGATATGAGTATCTTCATTTTCCACTCTCCCATCTTTTTCACCATCTTGTGGTACATTTGATGAAGAAGGTTGGTTAATGACTTGTACATCATCTTCATCATCTTTTGGCTTGATGTCTCCCACCAGAATATTCTTCATAGCCTCCCTCAATGGTTCATCACCTACATCATTAAGATTCTCATGTGCTCCTTAGGAGCCGTTAGATTCATCAAATTCCACATCATATGTTTCTTCAACCAAGCCGGTGGCATGATTAAATACTCTATATACTTTGGACTTCAATGAGTAACCAACAAGAAAACCTATATCACAACATCTTTGAAACTTCCCTAGGTGTTGCCGCTTCTTGTAGATGTAGCACTTGTAACCAAACACCCTAAAGAAGGAGACGTCCGGCTTCTTCCCATTGAGCAACTCATATGGTGTCTTGACAAGGAACTTTTGAAGAAATAGGCGGTTGGATGCATAACATGCGGTATTGATTGCTTCCGCCCACAGAGCTTCAGGGGTGTTGTACTCATCTAGCATTGTCCTTGCAAGAGTGATCAAAGTCCGGTTCTTCCTCTCAACTACACCATTTTGTTGAGTATAGGTTGCGGAGACTTCATGTTTGATTCCAACTTCATCACAATAAGCTTCTATGTTTGTGTTGTCAAACTCTTTGCCATTGTCACTTCTTATCTTCTTGAGCTTCACTTCAAATTCATTTTGAGCTCTCTTGGCAAACTTCTTGAAATAAGATGCAACTTCGGATTTGTCATGAAGGAAGAATACCCATGTATACCTTGAATAGTCATCCACAATCACAAGACAATAGAGATTTCCTCCCAAACTCTTGTATGTTGTTGGTCCAAATAAATCCATGTATAGGAGTTCTAGCACTCTTGTGGTTGACATGAAAGCTTTGGTTGGATGAGTGTTTGCAACTTGCTTGCCGGCTTGACATGCACTACAAAGCTTGTCCTTCTCAAACTTCACATCCTTCAACCCTCTCACCAAATCATTCTTCATAAGCTTCTTGAGTGAGCTCATCCCAACATGAGCAAGTCTTCTATGCCATAGCCACCCAAGTGTTGTTTTGGTGAATAGGCAAATCTTCAAGTTTGCATCTTCGGAGGTGAAGTCAACTAGATATAGGTTGTTGTATCTAAATCCATTGAATATCACTTGATTGTCATCTACCTTGGATACAACAACCTCCTTCTCGGTGAATAAGCATTGGAAGTTAAGATCACACAATTGCCCAACGGATAACAAGTTGAAGCTCAATGAAGCAACATAGAGCACATTGGAGATGGAATGATCATTTGATATTGCCACTTTGCCCAATCCTTTAACCTTGCCCTTTGAATTATCTCCAAATGTTATTTTCTCTTGTCCATCTACCTCTTCATCTAGTGAGATGAACATACGAGGATCACCGGTCATATGTTGAGTGCAACCACTATCAATAACCCAATGACTTCCACCGGTCTTGTAGTTTACCTACACACATGAGATTCAAACTTTAGGAATCCAAACTTGTTGAGGGCCCTTCACCTTCTCAACAAGTGACTTAGCCACCCAAATCTTCTTAGGCCGACTCTTGTTGGGGGGTCCTAAGAACATGACTTTCATCTTTCCACTAGAATCTTGTCTAAGCATGTAGTGAGCATTGAAAGCAAAGGGTCTAGCATACTTGGGCAAGGGTTGTGGTGGTGGAGTTTGACACTCATGAGCAAAGTGGCCTTCTTATCCACACTCAAAACATCTCTTTGGCTTTGGCTTTGGCTTTGATTGTTGGTGTTGAGCTTGAGCCTTCTTCTTCTCTACACTTGCCATATATCCAATGCCACTTCTATCCATCTTCATGACGGTATTCATGAGTAGCTCACTTTGGAGATGCTTGCCTCTAGCAAACTTGCTCAATCCCACCTTGAGATGCTCTTTCTCCATCTTGAGCTTCTTGTTCTCTTCCTTGAGAGTCTTATTGTTCTTCTCTTCCTTGAGTTTCATATTTTCTTCTTTGAGCTTCTCATTCTCAAGGATCAACTCTTTGTCATGATCAAGAGTTTCTAGCACAATGGTGTTGTGACTTTTCATCTCTTCAAATTCTTTCATGAGCTTCTCATTGTCACTCTTGAGCTTGACATACTCATCATAGTCATTGCACTCAACCACTTGCTTGCCTTTGCTACTAGATCCATGCTCAATGCTCTCATCAATTAAATCATCACATGAGGGAGCTATATCAATCTTAACAACATGGTTAGTAGCATCATGTGGCTCATTTGGTAAGAATTCTTGTGCAATAACAAGAGTATCATAATTGATCTTTAGAGTTGTATATTCATCTTTTAGCTTGTTGTGACTAGTGATAAGCTCATTGTGCACCCACTCAAGTTTATCATGTTTATCTTTAAGCTCTTTCTTAGAGGATTTTAGCTCCTTGAGTTTGGATGATATAGAATCATTTGTTTCTTTGAGCTCATCATTAGCCTTTTCTAATGTATCACACTTAGCTAAAAGTAAATCATTTTTAGCATCAAGTTTTTCATTTGTAGCTCTATTCTTTCTAATGATCTTAGTGTATTTTCTTAATATTTTGACAATATCATCATATGTAGGTGAGTCATCATCGCTATCGCTATCATCATCACTAGCTTGCTCATCATCACTACTATCATCACTCTTAGTTACCTTGCGTTCACCCTTGGCCATAAGGCATAGGTGTGTAGAGGATGATGGCGATGGTGGCGGTGAGGATGCACGATCAATAGCAATGGCGGCCACCTTCTCATTGTCACTCTCATCATCGGATGATCCACTTGATGAATCAATGTCCGTGAGCCAATCACCGACAATGTAGGCCTTGCCACTCTTCTTCTTCTTGTAGAAGTCCCTCTTTTTGCCATCTCTCTTCTTGTATGGCTTGTTCTTTTTCTTTTCATCTTCATCACTTGAATCATCTTTCTTGCCCTTGTTTTTGAACTTGTCTTTCTTGGGCTTTGTGCATTGATGAGCTAGGTGGCCAAGTTCGCCACAATTGTAGCAATCCATCTCGGAGATTGGCTTTCTTCTTGAGCTAGTGAAGAACTTCTTCTTGCCGTCAAACTTGATGCCACTCTTGTTTAGCCTTTTTAGCATCTTGGTGGTCTTCTTCACCATGAGAGCAAGGCTTTCTTCATCATCTTCATCACTTGAGCTCTCATACTCAAGTCTTGCTTTGCCCTTATCTTGGCTAGCTTTGAATGCTAAGTCCTTCTCTTTCTTCTTTGTAGAGGATGAGCCATCTTGAGGTGTGATGTGCATGTACATCTCATGAGCATTGATCTTTCCCAAGATTTGTGTCGGTGTAGCGGCGGAAAGATCACCTTGATGTAGCATGGTCACAATGTGCCCATATTTGTCAATGGGGAGGACACTCAAGATTTTTCTCACAACATCGGATGGTGACATTTGAGTAAGTCCAAGCCCATTGACTTCCTCTACAAGAACATTTAAACGAGAATACATCTCATTAGCACTTTCTTTGGGAAACATCTCAAAAGAATTTAGCTTTTTAATTACAAGATGATAGCATTCCTCACGCTCACTCTTGGTTCCCTCATGGAGCGCACAAACGTCCGACCATAGTGCATGGGCGTCTTTGTGGTTCCTTACACGATTGAACACATCTTTGCAAAGGCCTCTAAAGATGGTGTTGCGAGCCTTTGCATTCCATTTTTCATAGTTTACTTCATCACCTTGAAGTTGTGCGGCATTCTTAGGTGTTGGGAACCCTTGAGAGGCGTCTCTAAGAATTCCAACATCTAGAGCTTCTAGGTAAGCCTCCATGCGAATTTTCCAATATGGAAAATCATCCCCCTCGAAGATAGGAGGAGGTCCATCCCCGTGAGATATCTTGCTCTAAGCGGTTAGGCTTAAAATGTGAGCACGAGGCTCTGATACCAATTGAAAGGATCAAGATGCCCAAGAGGGGGGGTGAATTGGGCTAATTCGAAATTCTCTTGCAATAATCAAATCCTACGGATAGCCCAATTAACCCCTTGTGCCTAGAAAAGTGTTTCTATCAAACTAATACACAACGAACTTGCAACCTATGTTCCAAACTTACTCTAGCAAGCAATTCTATGGATGTAAAACAAGTATTGAATTGCTCAAAGTAAATACTCAAGGTAAGTGCTCAAAGTAAATAGAGAGAGAAAGGAACGCGGCGATGTTTTGCCGAGGTATCGGAGAGTCGCCACTCCCCACTAGTCCTTGTTGGAGCACCCATGCAAGGGTGTAGCTCTCCCTTGATCCGCACAAGGATCAAGTGCTCTCTACGGATTGATTCTTCGACACTCCGTCATGGCGACTCACCCAAAGCCGCTCACAACTTGAGTTGGGTCACCCACAAGCTCCGCCGGGTGAACACCAAACTCCCAATCACCACCAAGCCATCTAGGTGATGGCGATCACCAAGAGTAACAAGCACGAACTCTCACTTGACCACGCGAAGCCTAATGAGAAGATGGATGCACACTTTGCTACTCTTGATTTGCTAATGAGGTTTCACTCTTGGATTCTCAAATCACAAACATCTCACTAGGACCTTGCTCTTCTTAGCACTCACAAACGTGTTTCTCAGCTGTTGGAATGAGCAAAAGTGACTCCACTCATGAGTGGAGCTTCTATTTATAAGGCAGTCTGAAAAACGAACTGTTATGAGCTTCTGTGGGACGACCGGACGCTCTGATCATTTTGACCGGACGCTCCGGTCAGTTCAACCCACGCAACAGTTTTCAAGTGGTGACCGGATGCTGTCAGGGTCCGGTCAGCAATGACCGGACACGTTTGGTCGCTCTTGGATGCTTACTGTACTCGACCAGATGCTGGATACTCAGGGTCCGGTCAGTATTGACCGGACGCGTCCGGACGCACTTTCTCAAGTCTGGACCCTTACTGGAGTCAACCAGACATTGGCCCTCAGCGTCCGGTCACAACGACCCTCCAGCGTCCAGTCACACCAGACTTGTTCTCCTCAGTCAAATGAACTGACCGGACCCTGCGGCCAGCGTCCGGTCGCACCAGAGCCAGCATCCGGTCAGTATTTGACCCTCCATTCACTTCCAACTTTCGAACATATGTGAATGAAGTTTGCTCCAAAGGATCTTAGGCATTCATATGAGCTACCTAGAGCTAGTTTTAACAAGTGTGCACCATACCTAACTCACTAGACTCAACTAGGTCAAGCTACCCGTTCATACCCCCCTTAATAGTACGGCCAAAGGAAAAACAAAGTCCTAAACTACTCTAAGTGTCTCTCCAACTCCAATCGACACTTAGAACTAGCTATCCTTAACCTTGTTGTCCATCCTTTGAAAACTGAAACGATTTCCATCGTAGGGGCATGACAACCTCGATTGCCCAATCGATCTCCATTACCATGACCTAACTTAATTGCCTCTGCAAAACACACGTTAGTCATAGTAATCTTGTATTGACATTAATCACCGAAATCCAACTAGGGGCCTAGATGCTTTCAATCACCATCGGCAGAATCTGTCCTAGGAGGGACAACCACCTTTGTAGGACTGATCACTTTGGGTAAGGTTGCAATTGGATTGAACACAGTGTCCTCCCAGTCATTGCTATCAATTGAATTGTAATGGTCCATAAAAAGCACATAGTTCTTGACCTTAAATGCAACTTGCTTCATTATCTATGCTTCTTTATTTGATTCAATCAAACATAAACTGGTTGACAAGTCCATCTTAGGCAACAACCAATTCACCGGGACACCGAGATCATAACCTAGCACCACTGATATCTCATCTACTCCAGAAAAAGACCAGTACTTCACCTTGACATGATCGAACCAATCAACCTTGCCATCGAGCTACACTAGATCTACACCAGACCCACAAAAAAAGCCACCATGATGTGCTTCCACTGAAAACTCTTCATCGTTAGGCCCTAAAGAATGAAAATCAACCCTAAAATCAGGCATAGAACCAGAGCATAGCCACCAAAATAGTATGCTGCCTACCAGACCTACTACTACGGCTCCAAATTGATAGCAATAGTTAGCATTGAGTATAGGGATACAGCTCCAGGACACTTACCATAGATTGGTGTCATTTCCCCTTTCAGCCGTCGATGACCTAACATGGTGCTGTCGCGCCGCAATTTGTGCGACCGGGCGGCACCCACTACGGAGCTCGCTGCCACCGACGGACTCGCGCCTTTGGCTTCACTACTCCCTTTCTGTGAGTTCGCCGCTGCCCCGACCCACCCTCGTCTTCTGTCCCAGCTAAGAAAGATTGGGGAAGAGAGCGGCTAGAGTTGGAAGTGAGGAAGACAACGTTCGCAGTGGTTTTTTGATAAGGGGAAATTGGCTCCGGACACCGTTCAACCGTGGCTTTTGTCATAGAGCACCAAAAAAAGAGAACTTCATGGAAAAACACTCTTCAATCGTATCAATATGTTGTTGCACGCCACACATCTTATTTTATTCAATTAAATTGGAAAGACAACCGAATGATGATTTTGCCCCTTATCTCTTTAGGTGGACTCACACACACGCACAGAAGCATTCATCCAGAAGCATTCATCCCATTCTTCCCATTCACTTCTCTTATCCAAACTGCTCTCTCTCTCTCTCTCAACTTCCAGGCGGCAGCGCAAGCACAAGGAAGCAGCAGGCCCTCCCCGTGCAGCCCACGCCCGGAGCCCACCCACAACGCATGGCAGATCTTTCATGGGTTCCTGAGGGGTAAGTTTTCTCCCAATTTCTCTAGGGTTAGTGCTAGCATGGGCTCGTATTTGCAAAGTAAAGCATAATATGTTTTGATTCCGCTTCGATTTGTGCCAATGTGTGTGTAGGATGGATCCCAATTCGTCCTACAGGCTTGCTATGCGTGTGGGTGCTTATGTGAAATTTACTGATGATGGTGGTTGTGAGTACCATCAGGCATGTAACATTCCTAGGATTTTAGACTGGGATATGACAAATTGGAATGACTTGCTGATTGACATTGGTACAGAAATTAATCTAAGCTCTAAACACAAGTTGCGTGTCACTTATTAGGATAATATGAGTCGCACTTATGAAGAGATCACTTTTGACCAAAAATTGCTTCATGCAATTGATATATATTGGGAGATAAGAAGGCTCTCAGTACAAGTGTGTGTTATGAAGAATGATGATTCAGATTGCTTGCATGATATTGGATGGCTGCAGAGCATGCCTTGTGTGCTGCAGGGAAGCACCGATGCCCCAGCCAACCAAATTATTGCACAACCTCCACTTGACATTGCATCATCACTTGTAGAGCCTTCAGTTCAGAACAATGCTAAAGTGGCATGGGTGGATGATGATATAGAGTATGTTGGGCTAGATGATGAGGATTCAGTATATGATTCATCTGATTGTGAAGTGTGCAGTGATGTAGATTGTGTTGGTTTAGAGGATGAATTAGTTGTAGAGGATGCACAGGGTTGTGAGACAATTATCCATGCAACTGACCTAGAGAAACCAACAATAAAAGTCGGTGTAACTTTCATGGATAGTACTACTTTTAAGAAGGCTATTAGGCAATATGCAATAAAAGGCGAATATGAAATTGTAGCTCCCTATTCTAAGGCAAAAAGATATAGAGGCTATTGCAAAGCTAATGGGTGCAAGTGGCGGATACATGCTTCACAATTGCAGGATGGAAGGACTTGGCAGGTACTGATTTTTGTGCTGATTTTTGTTCTGATTGTTTTTTTACATATACTTTTGGTTGATCTTTTGTCCTGATTTTTTCCTTGACGTAGATAAAGAAGATTCCTGTTGATCACACTTGTCAAAGCACATGAAAAGTTGAGAAGAACTGCATGGCGACAAATCATTAGGTCAGGGATAGGGTTCTTGATTGGCTTGCAAAGGACGCTACAATTGGGGCTAAAGCATTGCAGAAAAGGCTACAAGAACAGTATCATCTACAATTATCATATTGGGTGGTGTGGGATGGAAGAAATATGGCTTTGAAACAACTCAAAAGGAGGTGGGATGATAGCTTTGCACATGCTTTTAGATTCAAGGCTGAGGTAGAGAGGACCAATCCTGACAATTTGGTTGACATTGAATATGAGCAAGATAGGAAGAAGATGAAATTTACCAGAATGTTTGTTGCCTTCAAAGCCAGTGTGGATGGTTTTTTGAATGGTTGCAGACCTTTTCTTGGTGTGGACTCCACCCATTTGACTGGGAAATGAAAGGGTCAACTTGCATCTGTGACTGCTATTGATGGGAACAATTGGATGTTTCCAGTGTGTTATAGTGTGTTTGGATCAGAGACAACTGAAAATTGGGCTTGGTTTTTTAGTAGACTTCATCAAGCTATTGGATCACCTCCAGGCCTAGTGATATCAACTGATGCAGGCAAAGGAATTGATTCTGCTGTTACTAAAGACTTCTGTCGAGGACCTAATACCGGGGTACCCCAGAAGGTGGAACAAATAACCACCGAACGTTAAAAACTTCTGGATGCATAAGAGCGTTGTTTCACCTCTTGTTCGAATGACAGGAGCTTGGTTCTGCCTCGCCCGACGCCTTTAGGGCAGGCTTGGTCTCGCCCGGAGGCCAAGGGATAGACTCCACCTTGCTCGACGCCTTTTAAGATAGCTCTGCCTCGCCCGAGGGCCCAGGGCTAGTCTCCGTCTCGCCCGACGCCTTTTTGGCGGGTTTGATCTCGCCCGAGGGCCGAGGGATAGACTTCGACTCGCTCAACACCTTTGAGGTGGCTCTGCCTCGCCCGAGGGCGCAGGGCTAGTCTTCGTCTTGCCCGATGCCTTTAGGGCAGGCTTGGTCTCACCCGAGGGCTCAGGGATAGATTCCGCCTCGCCCGACCCTAGGGGGGTAGGGTCAGTCTCGCCCAGGAGATAGGGATTGGTCCCCGTCTCGCCCGATGGCAAGGAACGAGCCTCACCCTTCTCCATATCTAAAGACTGGATTCATCTTACCTAACCACTTCTCCCCGTTCCCTCAAGAGGATAGGGACAGGGCACGACAAGACGTTCGGGTCAAACCGTGGCTCTAAGAGCTATATCCTGCGCTCTGGCAGGAAAAGTACTGCCAGGGGATGACGGGACAGGTACTTTAGACCCTTCCAGGCGCCATAGGGCCTGAAAAGTTGAATAGGTGCATGCTCCTCGCCCTGTAGAATTGTAGGCGCTGCCTTCTGCCCTGGGACGCGGAATCCGACGAAGATATACGACAACCGCTACACTCCAGAAGAAGATTTGCTATCTCCACGAACGACGGATATTCCGACACCATGCCATGGACCCGAGGGAGCGGCGCCCGCTTCCCGACCCCTCAGGTTTGCCAAGATAGAAGGCCTTGACCACGACATTACTCCGGACCCCGACCCCTTGTCCCTCTGACGAAGACTCATAGGAACCAGAAGGCGTGCGGAGCAAGGTTGGGAAAGCCCAATAAGTCAAAACCACTATACTACAGCCCATACCCTGTGTAGGGCAGCATTCTATAGTCAACCTAACATTCTACAGAGACATCGACAATGTTGTAGGCACTTATCTTCCTTAGCACTCATCAGAATGAAGGGCCAGGCCGGGTAGACGTGAACCACAAGATTAGATAAAGCACTCATCCTTGTAAAGCCAGCCCCTTGATCTATAAAAGGGGATGCGCTTCTCCCATAAAGGGGAGGGAAACAAGACCATGCACTCATTCACATAGTCAAGCGGCTATGAAGCTCTTGACCTCCTTTCAACACTTCCATCAGAGACTTGGGACCAGTCCCTCTCTTGATCATTTGTACCCCTTACTACAGACCGTTCACGGTGCTAATAACACGAGCAGCAGCAAACTGGAGGTAGGGACATTCGGCCTGAACCAGTATAGATCTTGTGTCCTTTAGCACACCATCCGAGCCTAACGCGCATTACTATAAATTTACTTGCCGGTGCTTGTACGAAACACCAACAGTTGGTGCGCCAGGTAGGGGGCTTACGTGTTCCAAATCAGGCCTCGGATGGCCACCCACACAATCACCTAGGCCCCGGGCGCACACGTGCGTTTCAGTGACCTAGATTTCATTATCACACTAGGAGGAGAGCTGGCGCTGACTCACTCAGCCGCCCCATCTCCCCCTTCCATCAACCTCAGTCGTCTTAGGCTTGAGGGCCCGCCGAGCAACTCCCTAGGAGTCCCATCATCAAGGGAGGCCTCTCACAACGCCACCCTATGTCCGAAAGGGTCCATACGGAGCGCCCCGACAACGTTTCCGATTGGTCTCCGCAACGCTGCGGCGACCGCTGGCCACCTTCTGGCGCTACGTATGGTTCAATCACCCACGGACATCGAGTTCGTGGGGGTGATTGAGCAGGATATGGAGACTCCCTATGGGCTCCTCAACGAGGAACCAGGATCGTTCTCTAGCTTAGATTCTAGTAGGGGGAGCCACCACCCTTCTCGGGAATGCTTCATGGCGCAGACCCCTGAGGGTCACGTCGAAAGTGTCTCCAGGGAAGAGGTGACCCCCACAAACAACCCTGACGGCGGATCCAGGGATGAGACGGCAGCCCCATCTCGCCTAAGGATGGAGCAGCTGAGGGCCCGTCAGCAAGAGACCGATGAGGCCGGGCAAGGGCTCGTCCGGGAGTACGCGGACATCAATCGCGAGATTGAACGCCACAAAGACGGGGGGCGCGCGCGTGCCACAGCCTGCACCGTACACCAAAGGATCCTCACCGATGATGGGACCCTTCCTCACTTTGCCCAAGCCAGTCAGCACATCTCCGCAGCAACCGCATTGCTGCATGGCCTTCCGGAGGCCGCGACGTCCGAGGATCGCCGCGCCCGCCGAGAAATTCATACGTTGCTCGAGCGGGCGGCGGCGCAGCAGGCGGAAAGTTCGTTGTCTCGACGACGCGAACCCGACACCAGCCAGCACATGCCCTCGGTGCGTCCCACCAAAGACGCGTCCGTCCACCAAACACCGCCAGGCGGCAGGCATCCCTCCGCCATCCCAGTGCATCAACGCCTCGGCTGTGACCGCGACGTACGCAACATCATCGACGCCTGGAGACGCGCCCACAGTGACGATGGAGAAGCAGCACGCCGCGGCTACCATCCCCGACGTGGTGGACGCTACGACAGTAACGAGGACCGGAGCCTAAGCCCCGGCCTACCAGGCCCTTAGGCCTTCGGTCGACACATCCTCAACGCTGCGTTCCCCCTAAGGTATCGACCGCCTACCAACATTCCTAAATATTTTGGTGAAACAAATCCTAGGCTTTGGCTCAAAGACTATCAGCTTGCATGTCAGGCCGGTGGTGCGAGTGATGACAACTTCATTATTTGCAATCTCCCGCTATTCTTGGCAGATTCGGCGCGAGCATGGCTGGAGCACCTACCGTCCAATGCTATTTAGTGTTGGGCGGATCTGATGGAGATCTTCATGGGCAACTTCCAAGGCACGTACAAATGCCCTGGCAACCCATGGGACCTCAAGAACTGCCGCCAGAAGGCCGATGAAACCCTCCGCGGGTACATCCGGCGCTTCTTTCGATAGTGCAACGAGCTCTCGAATGTCGCCGACGCTGACGTGATAGGAGCCTTTCTATTCGAGATGACCTGCGAATCCCTGGTCCACAAGCTAGGACACATGGGCCCATGGACTACCAAAGAACTCCTGGACATTGCCACTAGTCACGCCTCTAGAGAGGAGGCGGTCGGAGCCATCTTTGATCGCTCCGACGGAAAGACAAGGTAGGACGAGGACGCCGGCAAAGGCACCTCCAATCGTCCCGCCAAAGGGAAAAATAAGAAACAACAGTGCAACAACTCACTCGCGGCCGCTACTGACCGCAAAGGTGGATGGAAGCCAGTGGAGGGCACTCTGAACCACTTTGAGAAAATGCTCGAGGGGCCATGCCCAAACCACGCCTTCCCGACCAAGCATCTATACAAGGAATGCGGCCTTATGCGCAAATACTTGGCCGGGGGCCTGAACAAGGGGGAGCAGGGGAAGGAGCCTGTTCCCACCATTGACGACACAGAGGAGAAGGATGACACCTTCCCAACACCGACCGGCACCCTCATGATCTTTGGAGTATCAATGGCCTACGACTCCAGGTGCCGCCAAAAGGTCGCACGTCGTGAGGTCTATACCGTAGGACCAGCCACACCAGCCTTTCTCCGATGGTTGGAATCTGCCATAACCTTCGACTAGACTGACCATCCAGATGCCATCCCACACCCGAGAAGGTACCCGCTTGTTGTCGATCCGATCGTCGGGCCAAAGCGGCTCACCAAAGTACTGATGGATGGGGGCTACGGCCTCAACATCATGTACGCCAAGACGCTCAATGAGATGGGCGTCGACCGAACGAACCTCCGTCCCATCCGAGCACCTTTCCATGGCGTCGTGCCTAGAAGGCAAGCCATGCCACTGGGGCAGATCGACTTGCCCGTCACTTTTGGGGATCGGTCCAATTACCGGACTGAGACCCTCACCTTCGATGTAGTGGGGTTCTCAGGGACTTTCCACGCCATATTGGGGCGACCATGCTACACAAAGTTCATGGCCGTACCCAATTATATGTACCTAAAGCTGAAGATGCCGGGCCCCTGCGGAGTCATCACCATCGGCACCTCCTTCCAGCGCGCTTATGAGTGTGAGGTCGAATGCTGTGAACACGCATCCGCGGTCATCGCCTCTGAAGAGCTCACCACCCTTAGGGAGAAGGTCGTCGAAGAGGCACCCGACGCAAAGAAATCAACCGGGTCGTTCGAATCGGCAGAAGGCTCCAGGGAGGTCCTCTTGGATCCCAGCAGCTCCGAGGGCAAAAAAAGTCCGTATCAGGACCGCGCTCTCCTCCGAATAGGAAAGCACGCTCGTCGACTTCCTCCGCACCAACAAGGACATCTTTGCATGGAAACCCTCGGATATGCCAGGCATCCCGAGGGAGGTCGCCGAGCATACTCTCCAAATCCTCCTGGGCTCCAAGCCGGTGAAACAACGCCTGCGCCGCTTTGACGAGGAGAAACGCAGGGCTATCGGTGAGGAGATAGCCAAACTACTGGCCGTAGGATTCATTAAGGAAGTATACCACCTAGAGTGGTTAGCAAATCCTGTTCTTGTCTAAAAAAGAGCAGGAAATGGAGAATGTGCGTCGATTATACCGGCCTCAACAAAGCGTGTCCAAAGGATCCGTTTCCTTTGCTACGAATAGACCAAATAGTCGATTCCACCTCGGGGTGCGAAACCCTCTGCTTCCTTGACACATACTCTAGCTACCATCAGATCGCAATGAAAGAGTTCGATCAGCTCGCGACATCTTTTATCACTCCTTTCGGATTGTTTTGCTACGTTTCAATGTCGTTCGGTCTGAAGAATGCCGGAGCAACGTACCAGTGCTGTATGCTCAATTGCTTCGGAGACCTCATTGGACGAATCGTTGAGGCCTATGTCGATGACATCATAGTCAAAACCAGACGAACTAACCACCTGGTCACTGACCTTGAGCAAACCTTTGCGAAACTCTGGGCAAACGGCATCAAACTCAATCCCAAAAAATGTGTTTTCGGGGTCCCGAGGGGCATGCTGCTCGGTTTTATCGTCTCCGAGCATGGCATCGAAGCCAACCCAGAGAAAATATCAGCCATCACAAGAATGGGCCCGATCCAAAACATAAAGGGGGTTCAGTGGATCACAGGGTGCCTCGCCGCCCTTAGCCGATTCATTTTGCGCCTCGGCGAATGAGGACTCCTCCTTTATCGACTCCTGAAGAAAGCCGACCGCTTCGAGTGGACAGCTGAGGCTCAGGAAGCACTTGACATGGTTAAACAATTTTTAACTAAACCGCCAGTCCTAGTCCCTCCATGCAACGGAGAATCCCTCCTACTGTATATATCGGCCACCACCCAAGTGGTTAGCTCTGCCTTAGTAGTAGAGCGAGAGGAAGAGGGGCACACCTTCAAGGTATAGCGCCCTGTATATTTCATCAGCGAGGTGTTATCTGACTCCAAAACCCGCTACTCCCAAATCCAGAAACTCCTCTACACCATCCTCATCACCAAGAGGATGCTACACCACTACTTCGAGTCACACCCCGTGACAGTAGTGACGTCGTTCCCCCTCGGCGAGGTCATCCATAGCCATGATGCTACGGGGAGAACCGCAAAGTGGGCACTCGAGCTGATGGATCAGGGCATATCTTATGCCCCTCAAACAGCGATCAAATCCCAGGTACTAGCTGACTTCATCGCGGAATGGACCGAGGTCCAGATGCCACCAGCAGCCGTCGATCAAGAGTACTGGACAATGTACTTCGATGGATCACTAATGAAGAAGGGTGCCAGAGTAGGACTGGTCTTTGTATCTCCCCTTGGGGTCCACATGAGGTACATGGTTCGGCTCCTTTTCCCCTCATCAAACAATACTGCAGAATACGAAGCGCTCATCAACGGCCTATGAATCGCCATCGAGCTGGGCATCCGATGCCTTGACGTCAGGGGCGACTCTTAGCTGGTTGTCAACCAGGTCATGAAAGAGTCATGCTGCCATGACGCTAAGATGGAGGCATACTGTCAAGAGGTCCAATGGCTGGAGGACAAATTCGACGGCCTCAAACTCAATCACATCCCCAGGCACCTCAACGAAGCAGCCGACACGCTCGCAAAAGCAGCATCTGGCCGAGAGCCTGTCCCAATAGGTGTCTTTGCCAGTGATCAACACAAACCCTCGATACGCTACGCGGGGTCGGAACAAGCCGATGATGGCCTCTCTAGTCCGACCCCGGGGGCCGATCCGCCAACTGCTCCACCCGACCCTGAGGTCATGGAGCTTAAAGAGGACCCAGCAGGGGAGTCTGACCCTCCCGATGACTGGAGAATGCTTTACCTCGACTACCTCCTCCATGACATACTACTGGCAGACAAGATGGAAGCCCGACGGCTCGCACGACGCGCCAAGTCCTTTGTTCTTGTAGAGGGCGAACTCTACAAATGAAGTCACATCGAAATTCTGCAACTCTGTATCCCTGGCGAATAGGGAAAGCTCCTGCTGGGTGACATCCACGGTGGAGTATGCGGTCATCATGCCGCACCAAGAACCTTGGTTGGGAACACATTCCGACAAGGCTTCTACTGGCCCACCGCAGTAGCCGATGCTAAGCAAATTGTACGCACCTGCGAAGGGTGCCAGTACTACGCTCGGCAAATGCACCTCTCAGCCTAGGCTCTCTAGATGATCCCCATCATGTGGCCCTTTGTGGTCTGGGGACTCGACCTGGTTGGGCCACTCAAAAAGGCGCCCGGGGGCTTTACCCACCTGCTTGTCACCATAGATAAGTTTACAAAATGGATTGAAGCTCGACCAATATCCACGATCAAATCCGAGCAAGTTGTTCTGTTCTTCCTCGACATCGTCCATTGCTTTGGAGTACCAAACTCCATCATCACAAACAACGGCACGTAGTTCACTGGTAGGAAATTCGTTCGATTCTGTGATGAACAACACATCCGGATCGATTGGGCAGCCATCGCACACCCCTGGATGAATGGGCAGGTCGAGCGTGCAAACGGCATGCTCCTTCAAGGCCTCAAACCCAGAATTTTCAACCGATTGAACAAGTTCAGCGCACGCTGGCTCGCTGAGCTCCCAGCCGTGCTTTGGAGCCTAAGGACAACTCCTAGCCGGGCCACCGGCTACACACCTTTCTTCATGGTCTACGGTTCTGAGGCCGTTCTTCTGATGGACCTTGACTATGGAGCGCCAAGAGTCAGAGCATACGACGAGCAGGGAGCCGAGGCATCCCACCAAGACGCCATGGACTAGCTGGATGAAGCCTGCAACATCACCCTCCTCCGTTCAGCCAAGTACCAGCAAGCATTGCGGTGGTACCACAGCCGACGGGTGTGAGGTCGAGCCTTCAACGTCGGAGACCTCGTCCTTCGTCTTGTGCAGAGCAACAAGGACCGCCACAAACTCTCCCCGCCCTGGGAAGGGCCCTACGTCGTCGCAGAAGTACTCTGCCCAGGCGCCTACCGGTTGAAAACCATCAACGGCGAGGTCTTCACCAACGCCTGGAACATTGAGCAGCTACATCGTTTTTATCCTTAAAATAAGCATACACTCTTCCTTATCAGTTTTTGTCATAATAAAACCCTGATCCTTAGTGACTTCCGACCCCTGCAAATCACGAGGGGTCAGACCTCACTCGGGGGCTGACATGTGGTCATAACATGTGACATATGAAATGCAACTATTACGCTTGCAAAAAAACCTCCTGTGTTATAGTTGCAAACATTTGCTAAGCTTTCCATTCTTCTCATAAATAAGTCCTAAGGGCTAAGATTTTGGGAACAAATTCTGAATACAACTAGTAGGATTGCGGGAGACCCGCGCCCCAGCGGCTGTGGCCTCTTTGCTCACTAGCTCATGTCGGAACTGGTTCGCCCATGTTCTTAGTTTCTTACGACTTAGATTGTGAGAAGGGTCGGAGGACACTAAAACCATTCCTACAAAAAGAGAGAAAGTTATGAAACTACTTGCCATAGGCAATAGATGAAGATTTGTCCATTTTTTGCGCAAATTTGTCACTTACAAAGTGATCTCATTACAAAAAGGACTAATATACTTGTAAATTCAGGACTGCTTACTTAGGGGCTTCCCCCATAAAATTATTCAATTACAGTCTCTGCTTAGCCTACTACAGGTATTACTGCGGCCGCCACGCCACGCTCTCCATCGGCGACGTCCGGGGCGTGTACACAAGCCAGCTCGTCTACCCCGGTCGCCGTGCCACGCTCTCCATTGGCGACGTCTAGGGCGTGTACACAAGCCAGCTCGTCTACCCTGGTCGCCGCGCCACGCTTTCCATCGGTGACATTCCGCTGCTTCGTAGGATCCTCGAAGGCGCCATCATCTACAACGCCTCTGCCTGGGCGTCCGGGGACTACGCCATCGTCGACGACCGTGACCCCGACAGCGACGTCTCCACTAGGGCGTCTGGGGACTACGCCATCATCGCCGGCCACAACCCTGACAACGGCGTCAGGGCAGGGAACCCCTCCCGCCAAAGGAGGAGCACGGTGAACGACGATGAAGTCAACGACGCACGGCGCCCCCCAGCACCCCTTCTCCTTCAGCAGCAGCGACTCTTCACCAAGGGCGGCATACACCATCTCATCTACATTGGATGACCTCCGGCTTGACATCATGCTCCAGATTCATAAACGGATTTGTGAGTTTTTCTCTCTCTCGGGCATTACTCTTCCTCACTCAGGAACTGCCACGACGCACGGATGCATTCGGCGGAAAGGAAGAGGAAGGAGATAGCGGCTCAGAGGCAGAAGATGAGGTGGGATAAGAACTCCCCTCCCCCTCCCTATTTAAAGAAGAGCCACTGTAGCTAAGGAAAGGCGAAAGGTTGGACGAAAACCCCTCTCCCTTCTCCTCTTTAAATACAAAATCAATGCTGATTGATACCTAAGGGGACGCGCCGGAACTGACGGGACATGCCCCGGTCGACGAGGCTTTCCTCCCCGGTCAAACTGGACACTGCCTGAGTATGGCCCACCACTGACCTGCTCCAGACGCGGCAATTAAGGCGCCCACGTGGGCAGCCAACCCTTCGCCTCCCCAAGCAGGACCACGGGACGGTCCGACGACTGGACCTCTGTGAAGCGGAGCCCTAACGGATCTCCTGGGTCGGTCATCCTGCCCAGGAAAGACGACGGATGAACGTCCAAGGAAAGATAAGCATCCCTGCCTTCTTACTTTACGCGTTAAAATTCATTCTCGAACTTCTGACCCCGTCAATCGGTGGGGACATGAGCATCACTCGGGGGCTGTTGAGGATGTCCGCCAGTCTAGACATCCTCCTCACCCGACCCCTCCATACGTTTGAACTAAGGGCATGACATACGGGACTAAAACTTTGAGTAGAACTGGACGAACTAGCAGACCCTACGCCTCGGTAGCTACGGTGCTCCTGTTCACCAGAAAAATCATACTCAACACCCCCCGCATCTCCAGCTTCGATGCCTGCCTTCGCAAGAAGGATTCGGAGGGGTCCACCTATAGAATCTCCCCCATGGGAGAAGCTGTCAGGCTGCCCAAGTCAATTAAATGGCTCGGACCACCACCGAGATACGAAAAACAAAGAATAGCGATTTTTATACAGGTTACTCCGACCTCATCATCAGGGCCCGAACCCCGCACGAACATACCGCCAAGGTAACGTTACCGACCCTGCCTTCATTTCAATTATATTATACATATACAAGACATCCTGACGCTTCGTGTCACATCATGAAATGGCCGTCGCCTCATTCGATATAAGCGGCAACAGGCTGAGGTTTGAAGGCCGGCCCATGAAGGGCTCGAGGCCGCCTCGTGCCGAACAGAGCTAGGGAGAAATAACTAAGACAAGCCCCAGCGGCCCTGCCCGACCCCGCTCAAAAGCGGACAGGGACGTCTCAACCTTTTCTTGTTCGATTCTAACCCCGAGCCAAACCCACAGAATCTCCATCGAGGAGAGGCCATCGGGTCGCCTGAGCCTGTCGAACGGCTCAGGCATCTGCTGGGAGGTGGGTTAAGAAGTTGTGGAATGCCACCAGAGGGCTCTACCGACCCCATCAGCAAATGATGGACCCGGATTCCACACGAACGTACCCGTTAGTGAGCTCGTTGAGCGCGATACTCGAGCCATCGAGGCAAGTGTCATTTACTCAGCCCCTCCGATTGCGAAAATTGAGGATGGGGTAACACGCAAATTACGCCGACCCCCATCAGACCCTAACAAGGCCCGGGGGCTCGAGCCAATCAATGCAGGGACACAGGTTCAAAGGCCCCACCTTGTCGAGCCCATAGAGTCCCCGGTTGGGGATTTCTGTTGGAAGACAGGGCAGGGAATAGTTAAATGACATCCAAGGACTTCGTCAACCCTGTCACCAAAACCACAGTTCCAATCTCCAGTAACCCCCGACCCCAGCAAATGCAGGGGGTCGGACCTTACTCGGGGCTAGTTAAGGTACGACTACCTCCTTTCTTTCTTTCAAAACAATCTCCTTGCATCAAGATCAGCGGCATGATCCGGGGGAACAGGTTGGTAAGATCACAAAAAATAAAAACAAAACAAAATTACGACACAAAATCATGAAACCGCGTCCAGACTCGAAAATACCGACACTTGTCCACATATTACATATAAGTTGCTTTCAAAATTGTTCGACTAACTACTCCCGCGGAGGGAGAACTATCTATTTCAAATTATCCGCCAGGTTTTTCGCAAGGGGAGCAACCATCTTCTCCATCTCCTCCAGCTCTTCGTCTTCATAGATGGATGGGAAACCTTCACTCATCACCTTCAGGTTGATTTCCTTCTTGTAATGAGCATGAGCGACGGTGAAGTCCTGGGTGATCCCGGCGTGAAAAGCACTCTCCTCAAGCTGACCCACCCGAGCCGTGATACCTACGGCACGAGCCGCGAGCGGGCTAGTCTCCACCGGCTCTTCCACCTTCAGGGCATCAAGGACCACCCTGACCGTAGCTTGCAGGAGATCGTGCTCATCGCTCTCAGCCTGAAGGGTCCTTCGTGCATGGGCAAGCTCCTTTTCCAGCTTGACGGAGATGTTTTTGGCGCTCAACCTACGGCTTACCGTGTCATCGAGCTCCGCCCAGAGAGAGCGGACCACCTCGATGTCCTCATCCACCTTCTGTTGAAGGGCCATGGCCCTACTCTCGGCTTTCCACTGGAGGTCCCGCTCCATCTCCAGCTCCTTTAGGACCTCGCCGGCCTTCTGATTAGCCGCAGCATTCCTCTGCAGCAGCTCATCCCGCTCCTTTTGGAGCCTGGCGATCTCCTCCCCATCCAGCTTAGACCTTGCCGACAAATCCTCAAACATCTCATGGGCCTCCTCCGCATCCTGACGCGCCTGGGCCTCCCGCTCCTGGGCGGTAGCAAGCTGGGCAGCCATGGCCGCTCGTAGCTGGGCCTCCTCGGAAAGGCGATCCCTCTCCGCCTTCTGCTCGCGGAGAAATTGGGACTTTTTCCGGCTACGAGCAATAAGAATCTGACGAGGAAGAAGACTGGTATCAGAAAAGCGAAAACACAAAAACATGCGAAGAAAGAAGAAAGCCCAGCAAATACCTGAGTAATAGGAATAACGATCTCACGGAGGGCTCCTCTGGCCTGGTCCAGGGTGTCCAGCATGGTCGAGATCCCGATGTCAAGACCCTCCCGCTCCATGCTCTCAGAATGATCATCAAGCGAGAAAAGAGCTGACGTTGGGTCCTGAGCGGCCATCCACTGGAGTGACGGTTCCCCCCGCGCAGGGGAGCGGTCTCCTCCCAACAAAGGGGTCGGGGGCGGCTCCCTCCTGACCCTATGCGGCACCACCGCCGCGCTCAAGGATCCTCCTCCATCTGGGCCACTTCGAGCACCATGGGCGCCTCCACCTGGGCCCCCGATGGCGTGGATCGAACTACGCCCTCGAGCGCTACCACGGCCGTGCTCGGCTGGTCCTAGCTTGGCGCGGTCATGACCACCTCCACCGGTGGTATACGACCCTCGGCCGGCTATACCACGTCCGCCATGGAGGAAGCAGCCTGCTTGGTAACCTCCACGGGTGTGGGCGTCACCAAAGACGCCGTCGAGTCGGCCAACGCGGCCCCGATGTCGACACCACTCCTGCCTAAAACAGGGGTGACGGCAGGTGACGCCATCTGTCCCGCTTGAATGGCGAGGCTCTTCTTGGGCGCCAGCCCCAGAGGGTGACCCATCCGCAAGAACCTATACAAAGGTAATAACCATTAGGTCAAAATAGAAATGGAAAAAGGATGAAAACAGGGGAATCAACAACTTACATTGACGTCTTCGGCCGGCGGAAGCGTTTTGGGGACCGATCCCTAGCTCCCTGCCCCAACTCATCTGGGCGGGACCATTTCGAGCCTGCCCCCTGCTCTGGGGCACGGGGGCTCACCTCATGGAGCGCGGCACTAGAGCCGCTCCCCTCCATCGTCCCATAGGGTGTGGCACCAGAGCTGCTCCCCTCCATCACCGCACAGGGCACGGCATCAGAGCCGGGCGTAGCTCCAGAGCCACCCCCCTCCACGATTGCCTCGGGGTCGGCGGCAGCAAGCCCGCCCTCCCTCATCCACCGATCCTCGGCCAGCACGCCGTGCGAAGCGGCGAACTCGCCGGCCTCCACCGACCTCATCGATTCACTTCCCTCCGCATGGAAAGGGAAGGGCCCCTACACGGATGGGTGGCCACTTGTCAGCGTGTCCTTGTCCTCCAGGACGTCCCAATCCACGCCGACAGCTACCTCATCATCGTTGTCATCATCATCATCGTCGTCGTCCTCACTGCTCACGTCCTCTCCCCGATCCTGTGCCTCCTGCTTTAGCCGTTTCGCCTTCTTCATCTCCTCCCTTGCTTTCTTGTCCCGCTCGGCCATGAGTCGATTCACCGCCGCCATGACCTTGTCCTTCGGTAGTAGAACCGGACTATCCTTGAAGACTAGCCCCCTCGGCTGGTCCCAACGTCACAAAAGCAAGTATTAAAAAAGGGAGATTCAGGAGAAAGAAAGGAGCATGGGAGAAGAGGGCTTACGAATTCAAAGAACCTAGGCTCCGGGCACATTAGGGGATGTTCGGGCATCGGATACACGATGTCGAGGACCCTGCCGGTGGAATCCTTCGTCGGCTCCATCGCCTCCTTGATGCGCTGCGCCACTTCCGAGTAAGGGAGCGCCTCATCAACGAGCGCCGTCCCCTCGAATGATATCCCTGCATCATCCAATGTAGGGGAAGCACAAGCACCATCAGTGGCGCCACCCTCCTTGCGTGGTAGGCACCGATAATCCCCGTCCCCTTTACACCCTGACCCTTCAGGGCTTGGAGGGCGGAAAGAAGGTCAGAGATGTGTTTCTTGTCTTTGGATTGGACACCCCAGCCCCACGACTCCGGAGCATCCACAATAAGACATCCAGTGTACTTCGGTAGGGTGGCACTCACATCATCCCTAACATAAAACCACTGCGAGTGCCATCCCTTGTTGGATGTCGCCAGACGCATGTATGGGTAGCCCTTCGACCGGGTATGGCACAGATGAATGCTGGCACACCCCATCGGCGCATGCACATCTTTCCCCCCAATCTCCCTCTTCGACAGACTAATATTAAAGAAATACCGCCACAAATCAAAATGGGGATCGATCCCCAGGAAACCCTCGCACAGGGCGACAAACGCTGCCATGTGTTGAATCCCATTGGGAGTTAGATGCTGCAGCTCTACCTCATAGTAATCCAGCAGCCCCCGAAGGAATCTATGCGCGGGTACCTCGAATCCCCGCTCATGGAAGATGGCAAAAGAGACGACATACCCTTCAGGCAGCACCGGCTCGCCCTCGTCGCCAGGTAGTAGCCACTCCTGGACGGCGGATAGTGGGCGGAGAAGGCCACGGCGGACGAGGCCCTCCAAACACTATGGGGTGATGTTAGATCTGCCCCACAACTCCATTAAGGCAATGGGGGGGAAGGACGGGCGTGAGCTTGACGACGGCTGCAACACGAGCGCAAGACGGACGATGGTGGCAACACGGGCATAGGAAGCTAGGGCGATTAGCGGCGGATGTTTCAGGACTCAAAGGCAGGGGAGCAAAATACGGAACCCTAGGGGCAAACCCCACGGTTTTATAGGGGGCGATGGACGTGAGAAGGGCAACCGTCCGCCTCAATCTCCGGGCCTGCCACGCGCACCACTGCGTCACATCGCGGGATACGCGCCCACAGTCCCTATCCTCTCACCCCTAAAGTCACGGTGGACGGTTCACCTTCCCCAGGTGAATCCAGACTCTCTACCCACCTGGGAAACGCAAGCCACAAAGGCCTTTTCTTTTCTCTTTGGCCCACCTAGGGCCCAGAAGCTCGGTGGTCGGCCCAACTAAGGAAGGATCCGTGAACGATCCGAAATCAAGGGCAGAAGCACCAGTTAGGTCAGCCCTGAATCAGTTCCCAGCGAACGGGATACCACGACCCACTCAGAAAAGCATCCAGTTGACGAAAAACCAAGTCCTTCAGCCTTACCCACGAAGGGACCGATACAAACCCCCGGGCGACTCTACTCGAATCACCCGAGGGCTCGGGGGCTACACCCATCGGGTGCGCTCGCGCGCACCCTCTGGCAAAGTAACTTCAACAAAATCGAAAAACACCCTCTAGAAGGTTCTACTCGAATCACCTAGAGGCTCGGAGGCTACTATCGGGGACCTAATACCGGGGTACCCCAGAAGGTGGAACCAATAACCACCGAACGTTAAAAACTTCTGGACGCATAAGAGCGCTGTTTCACCTCTTGTTCGAATGATAGGAGCTTGGTTCCGCCTCGCCCGATGCCTTTGGGGCGGGCTCGGTCTCGCCCGGAGGCCGAGAGATAGACTTCGCCTCGCCCGACGCCTTTTAAGATAGCTCTGCCTCGCCCGAGGGCCCAGGGCTAGTCTCCGTCTCACCCGATGCCTTTTTGGCGGGTCCAATCTCGCCCGAGGGCCGAGGGATAGACTCCGACTCGCCCGACGCCTTTGAGGTGGCTCTACCTCGCCCGAGGGCACAGGGCTAGTCTCTGTCTTGCCCAACGCCTTTAGGGTGGGCTCGGTCTCACCCAAGGGCTCGAGGATAGATTCCGCCTCACCCGACCCCGGGGGGGCAGGGTCGGTCTCACCCAGGAGATAGGGATTGGTCCCCGTCTCGCCCGACGGCAAGGAACAAGCCTCACCCTTCTCCATATCTAAAGACTGGATTCATCTTACCTGACCACTTCTCCCCGTTTCCTCAAGAGGATAGGGACAGGGCACAACAAGACGTTCGGGTCAAACCATGGCTCTAAGAGCCATATCCTACGCTCTGGCAGGAAAAGTACTGCTAGGGGATGACAGGACGGGTGCTTTAGACCCTTCCGGGCGCCGTAGGGCCCAAAAGGTTGAACAGGTGTGTGCTCCTCGCCCTGTAGAATTGTAGGCGCTGCCTTCTGCCCTAGGACGCGGAACCCGATGAAGATATACGACAACCGCTACACTCCAGAAGAAGATTTGCTATCTCCACGAATGACGGATATTCTGACACCATGCCGTGGACCCGAGGGAGCGGCGCCCACTTCCCGACCCCTCAGGTTCGCCAAGACAGAAGGCCTTGACCACGGCGTTACTCCGAACCCTGACCCCTTGTCCCTCCGACGAAGACTCACAGGAACCAGAAGGCGTGCGGAGCAAGGTTGGGAAAGGCCAATAAGTCAAAACCACTGTACTACAGCCCATACCCTGTGTAGGGCAGCATTCTGTAGTCAACCTGACATTCTACAGAGACATCGACAGTGTTGTAGGCACTTATCTTCCTTAGCACTCATCAAAATGAAGGGCCAGGCCGGGTAGACGTGAACCACAAGATTAGATAAAGCACTCATCCTTGTAAAGCCAGCCCCTTGATCTATAAAAGGGGATGCGCTTCTCCCATAAAGGGGAGGGAAACAAGACCACACACTCATTCACACAGTCAAGCGGCTACAAAGCTCTTGACCTCCTTTCAACACTTCCATCAGAGACTTGGGACCAGTCCCTCTCTTGATCATTTGTACCCCTTACTACAGACCGTTCATGGTGCTAATAACACGAGCAGCAGCAAACTGGACGTAGGGACATTCGGCCCGAACCAGTATAAATCTTGTGTCCTTTAGCGCACCATCCAAGCCTAACGTGTATTACTATAAATTTACTTGCCGGTGCTTGTACGAAACACTGACAACTTCAAAAGTGGGGTTGAGCATAGAGAGTGCATGAGGCACTTAGTTGCAAACTTCCAAAAGCGATTTCGAGGCGAGGTCTTTGAGAAGCACTTGTGGCCAGCATGTAGAGCTTTTCAAAGACATAGGTTTGAAGAGCACTATAATCTAATGTATGAAGCATGCCCTGAAGCTATGAAGTGGATACATGACAACCATAAGCATCTCTGGACAAGGCACTTGTTCTCTGAAGCAAGCAAATGTGACTATGTGACAAATAACATAGCTGAAACATTCAATAGCTGGGTTAGGCATGAAAAATCCCTCAATGTAATTGAGCTTATGGATAGGGTAAGACAACTATGCATGGAAAAAATGTTCTTGAGAAGAAAAATTGCTCGGAAGCTTGAAGAGAAGATATTGCCAAATGTTATGAAGGACCTCAATGCAAGGAGCAGGGGGCTGAAATATATGTGGAGGTATTCACACAAAAATGGTGGCAAAAGATACTGATATGTTAGGTGAAGTCGAAGGTGTTACAAGGGATCTAGTTCATTGGAGGCATAGTGTTGATCTTGAGGAGAGGAAGTGCACCTGCAGGCGATGGCAAGTTACTGGTCTGCCATGTACACATGCTTTGTGTATTATCACATCAATTCGGGGGTGCAAGATTGAAGATTATGTTCATGAATACTACTCCGTGCCAAAGTTCAAGAAAGCCTATGAAAAGTCTATAAAGCTAATGACTGATAAAAAACAGTGGCCTCAAGTGAATCAAGGGTTTAAGCTATGGCCTCCAGTTCTAAAAAGGCTAGCTGGGAGGCCAAGGGTGAGAAGGTTAAAACTAGTTGCAGAAGGAGGATCTGGAAAGAGAACCACAAGATGCAAAAGGTGCAAGCAGCTTGGACACATGGCGAAAACATGTAATGAATATGTTTATGATTCTGATGCACCACCTCCTGTCCCTTCGAAGCCAAAAAGAAAGAGAGGCAAGAAAAATGCCACAACAGTGCCATCTAGTATTTCTGAGCCACCACAGGAACAACCATCACATGCTGACCCATTGTAAGCTTTCAACTGCTTTATGAAATTTTTTTACCTAACTTACAAATGTTTCCACCCATAACTTACGTATCTAAACGACTTGCAGTGCTACACCAACTAGAGCCATCACTTCTATTCCTACAACAAGCCCTGTGACAAGGAGGTACATTATGACAACTTTAAATCTTCCTTTTTTAAAAAAACTGCACATGTGAATGTTTCTTTCTATGGCAATTTTGCATGCTTCTACATCTTTGCAGTATGTCAAGGAGGTTATTGGAATATGAAGCATCTACACCGACTAGAGCCATTGCCTCTATTTCGACACCAAGCCCTCTTACAAGAAGGTACTACAGCTTCAATTTTTATGCCTTAATGTTGGCCATCTCCATTTATTTGACACAACTCTATATCCATTTACAGCCGTATAAGGATGCTAGAACTTGAAGGCAATATAGGACCTGTTCAATGTCTTGCTCTATCTCCAGATCCTGCCCATGAGAAGGGAAAGCCAAACAAGTTGAAGGTTGTCAGATCCAAGAAAGCTTAGACCATTTAGTACCATGTTCTTCTAATGTTGCTGTTCAAACCATGATCTTGTGATGTATGGATCTGGTACTGTACTAGATAGCCTAATGTGGCCGGAACATGTTGTTTTGCTGGACCAGCTACTTTAGTTTGAACCTGCTATTCTACTATGATGAAATATTGATGAAAATCAATCTGTTATGATGCTGAAATGTTCCTTGTCATGCTCATGTATTGTTGCTGTAATGTTGATATGAAGGGGTAAGGGTATTCTTGTCCAGAAATCATGTTTGGATGAGAAACATTATTATAAGAGCTATAGTGTCCAGCATTATATTGTCATGGTTGAAGAGTGTGTTATAGCACAACCACACTTTTCTAATGCCTTGTAGCAAAAGCCACGGTTGAAGGATGTCCGGGAGCTAATTTTCCCTTTTGATAAATTGCGATGCGAGGAGCTTCCATATGCCACTATGGCACCGCCACGTCGGACTATGTGGCTCGCTTGGATGCACCGTAAATATTTCGAGGACTCACTTTAATAGTTCGAGGATGCAGATGTGAAGGCACCAAAAGTTTGAGAACACACCGTGCATTTTACTCAAAGCTAAACTTCGATCCATTGTCCAATTTTTCTTGCTTTCTTATTGTTGTCTCGTTGTTGCTTCCAAATATGTTATTTTAAAATTTAAATTGGCATGCTTCTCTCTCTGGGTGAGGATTTTATATCCCGTTGTTTTGTGCGAGAGGGGGAGAAACAGAAACAAGAAAGCTGTTGGGCCTAAATTGGCCCAGAAATGGCACAAGCCCAGATACTGTTCCATGGCTTTTCATTTCAAATCCCCTTCTCTCTCTACTCCCACCCATCTCTAGTAGTCCAGTCCACTCTGCGACTGTTGTGGGATCAGCAAATCAAACCAACCCATCAAACACCAAAAATCCCCGCACGAGCTCCGGTTTCAAATTTCCTCGGCAGAGCTCGCCGCCGGGGATGGAGGCAGCGCGGGAGTCCATGGCGGCGCTCCTCGACGCCGGCCTCTTCGGGCTCGCCGAAACGCTGGTACGTGCCGCGATCCCTGCCTCCCCTTCCCCTCCTTGCCTTCCATCCTCCCTGCGCCTGAATCTCTAGGGTTTCGGGGGAGCAGAAGCGGGTTCGGGGTTCGCCGGGAGCGTCTGGGGCAGGGCTAAGCCCCTTACATGCGACGTGTGCGAGCGGGGTTGGGTTGCTGAATTGGGTGATGGAGCGAGGTTTCCGTCGCAGCAGTGATTACTCATTTACTCTTCTCCTTCACTTGCAGGGGTGTTTCCTTGTGTCGTCGGCGGGTGCGGGCAACGATGCTGGCATGTCCATGAAGGTGGAGAGCCTGGTAAGCCCAAGCTTCCTTGACCAGCAGCTCTGCAAGTGGTGCTTGTTTGGACTAACTTATTGCTATGATTCTGTCAACTCCTTTTCCTGTCTCACTTCTGATGCCATATTGCGGAAACTAAACGGGTTGCAATGCACAGATTAGTTTCTTGATAGTCAATGCACGGATTGCCCCTGCACCCAGTTCTGTTCCTTACAGGGCCTTTTTTTTTGAGCTGATGTGCTTGTTGGCCTACCGCGCAGGTCCAGCATGGTGATGCTTTGTATGGAGAGAAAGAGTTCCGCAGGGCACTGGTTAAGTGGTTATATTTCCAAAAAAAAAAACTCATGATTTCATGATTGGCTTACAAGAAGTTGCAGAAGTAAACACATCAATTGCTGATATCTCCGTTGCTAATTTCCCTTTCTTCCATGGCAGAATGCGTACAAGCAAGCTATGCAATATAGTAGAAGTATCCCTAGGCAAGCAACAAGTAACACCAGAAGTTCAGTATCCGCCACAGGCCGGTCACCTTCTCCAAATTCTTCGAATCTCTTATCATTCAATGAAAATGAGGTGTGAATGGCTGAATATGGCACTCTTGTGTTCTCATGTTGATATCTATTATTCTATTTACGTCATTCAGTTTTGCTGTGCTGTTGCAGGTGAAGTTTAAGATCGCTCTTTGCCATTCTGCTCTATATGAGCACCGTGAAGCACTTCATGAGGTTACTTGTTTTTCGTTTTCTTATGTCTATTCTTCATTTTCAACCTTATTATCCTGTTTTAAGAATACAGATGATGTGATATATATGCTTTCTGCAGATGGAAGGTATTCCTTCGAAAGTGAGAACACTGAAAATGAATATGATGTTAGGGAAGCTTTATCGAATATCAAAAAATAGCCGTACAGCTGCTGTCTGTTATAAGGAGTGCTTGAGGTATAACATATCAAAGAAATTGCTTCCTTGGAGATTGTGTTCTCCAACTTCATCGACATAAGTTGCCCAATTTGTTCTTCTATAGCAAGTTCTTTCTAAACTTGGTTACAGAAACCACTCAACTTTTCTATGCTCACAAGACTGTCTACATCTCCATACTTCTCTGTCAGGCAATGCCCTTATGTTTTCGAAGCTATCACAGCTTTGGCGGAAATGGGGCTTTCAGCAAAGGAATTTTCTTTATTATTTCCACAAGTAAGTGTATGTTTTGTTTGCTTATAAGCTGTAAATAGGAAGTTCTGAGGGCAGATAAGTTTTAACTTCGCATGGTAGAATTCAGGGCTTCTCTGTGCTTCATTGTCAGATGTCCTGGTCGTCAACTTTATTATTTGTTTGAGCTATCAGAATCTATTCATGCTCTACATGCCTGCCAGATTTGCAACAAAACTTGATAGGCTGTTTCAACAAATCCGTCCGTTTTGAACTCGAAAGTTTTTCCAAGAGATGCTATTGTTTCCTCTAATCTATTGTACAACATTTGAGCTATCAGAGTCTATTCATTTTTTACATGCTTGCCAGATTTGCAACAAAAATTGATAGGCTATTGTTTCCTCTAATCTATACTACTATAAAAAACCATCACTTTGCATTTTATACCAAAAGATGTTGATATTGTCAATCCTGTGAGCAAGTTCTTACTTTTTCCATTTCTGAACGCTGAAATTTTCTTCTCATTTTGTACACAGTACCTTAGCATGATCTGACAATCACAGAACCATATCCCGTTAAACCTTTTATATTTTTTACATTTGTTCTGTTTCTGTACATATAATCCATATGGACTGTTGGGTTTCATTTTTGTTTGAACACCACATACGACACATGTAAAGCTTTATAGAAACAATAATACGCATACATCAGTTTATTCAACAACCTTTTCTCTGTAAATTTTAGTCATTAGTCAGTTAAACTTCCTTGCAGGCACCAAATAGAGGAGGCAAGGTGCCGGGTGACTTTGTAGATGCACAACGTTGGTGGAGTGTAAGTGAACAATGTTGAGGCATAAACGTGCATAGCACTCGATGCTTAGTCTTAAACATCCTTCTCTATCAAGTAACTAGATTCACAACATTGGTGGAGTGTAAGTGAACAATGTTGAGGCATAAACACTCATGCCACTCAATTTTTAATCTTAAACAGCTTACTCCATCAAGTAACTAGATTCGTGGTAGCCATCTTATGTTTGATTTGCTATTAATTCTCATAAACCATTGGACTCCAAAACCACATTTTGCATATATAAATGCTAAACTCTGTTAAATTGAAACTGTATGCCAATGAAGTCATCACCTTTTTAGCTCCCATGTTTTGAAACATTGACACAGCCCTGAGTATAGCTAGGGATGAAGCCCACTGGTGGTGTATGGCAGGAGCAAAGGGTCTTTCCTTTCTCACTGCTTGGGGCTTTTAGTTTTTTAGCCCGCTCGGTCGTTGTATACCCTAGTGACTGATTAGGGGTACCGTCGATTTGTACAAGTCGTCCGATTAATAGTGATTAATTGTCCTAGTCGGTCCCATGGCGACTAGGTTCGACTGGACGACTTGAAAACATTGTTGTATACTCAGAAACAGGTGCTTAAGCCTTAGAAAACAGGGAAGGTGTGGAGGGGTGTGTGAGTGTGTTTGGGTCTATGTATGACTCCTTTTTCTTCTACTAATACAATGATACGCAGCTCTCCTGCGTGTTCGAGAAAAAAATGCTTATTTTTGTGTGTTAGGGGTGGGGAATGCATCTGGCCTCTTTCTGATTATGTAGATTGCATAATTTGCCACCAATTCTGCAACTTATGTGCATGTTTATGTCTGCCACGTTGCACTGTCATTGATGAAGTGTGATAGATATGTTTCTTTCAGAACAGTACTTGTTATTGCAATTTTAAATTTAGTTATGGTTTTCAAGAAACTCTGTCAACTCATCCAGAGATATCATCATACTGCATTGTTCTTTTTATAGATTGGTTCAGATTGATTATTCACTTAAATTATAATTTTCTTGACAGCGGTATGTTGAGGCGCAGTGTTGCATTGCTTCACATGATTATAAAGGTAACATAAGTGTCCTTAAACATTTTATCTGAGGATTCCAACATATAGTTGAATTTTGTTGAACTTTTGAAGTTATAATTCACATTCTCATTGAGAGCGTCCATTATTATTATTGTTAGATGATAAATGATCTAGAATCAGCATTGACTCTTGGCCACTGAATGTAACTTTGTAGTTGACACTTCCTAACTTTTACTTGTATCTGTTAAACATAAACTTGTAGCTTTGAAAGTATTTTTACAGGGATGTCATTTCTTTATATTTACTAGTTAAGTGCCCGTGCGTTGCTACGGGTATACATAGAATCTCATGACAGATAGCCGCACGTGTAGAACATATGTAAAATCTCATCCATCCATTCATTAACAATTTATTTGACATAAAGCTAAATATTAACCATAGAAGAAAAGAGGCATGTTAGAAAATAATAACCATCACGCTACAAATTAAACATAAATTCACATATAGTTATTGAAAATATATTATAATATAATGAGTACATCCTCTCAGTAACATGTCCACAAGATCATCATATGCTACTTGTCTCCTATTGTTCCCAGACTTCTTCTATTATCTGAAATGCAGATGGATACGACAAATGTCAGTAACAAAGGACACAAATGTAAGAAAATATAACAGTTATACAAAACAGAAGACAATAACTTTTATAGAGTGAGGACCTCCTTGTAGACAATATTTTTCGTGTATATACCATTTATTTTCGTCTTTTTTTTCTTATCCTTGTTATCACTTGGTGGGACAGCAAGGATCCTAATGTTCGATCCAGCAGTGGCTCTAGATAGCGCAACATACAACTGACCATGAGAGAACACCGATTCAGGCAAATACACACCAGCATGGGGGATAGTCTGCCCCTGAGCCTTGTTAACCGTCATGGCAAAGCTGAGTCTAACCAGAAACTGCTTCCTCTTGAACTGGAATGGGAAAATCTCGTCATCCGCGGGGCATAACGGAATCCGTGGTAGGAAGATTCGCTTTCCGCCATGGTCTCCGACCATAATTTCTGCATCGATGGTATTTCGTTGGAACCCTTGAACCACCAGCCTCGTTCCATTGCAAAGTCCACCCGCAGGGTCGATGTTCCTTAGCAATATGACCGGGCACCCAATCTTGAGCTTTAACACATGTGGAGGGAGACCGTTGGGGGTCAAAGTGTTGAGGAACTCAGATGGGTAGTAGTTGTGTGGATCATCAACCGCACTGTCAAAGCTATGATACACTATCTCATTCCCTTGGAAACGGCTTATCATCTTCATGTTAATCATATCAACCCAGTCGTTCCGCGTAGATAATATTGCTCGTGAGGTGATGTAATTCTTGTTTGACATATTGGCATTGAGGGCAGGGAATATGCAGTCAATTAACGTATCAAGATCACTGTCTTCCTCGGTCTGTGGTATCATTATTGCAAAAGCAGTATTCCACGGGAAAAATATATTGTTCTATCTTAGGGGCAGGTTCATTATTGCAAAAGCAGTATTAAAGCATGGAATATACAGATAGGCACACATAGAGTACTCACTGCTCAAGAGTACTGGATGCTAAATCTGAACAGTGTATGTAAACTAATATAATGTATGTTCAACAATCTATATAACACTGAGGCAAGTTTAGGTAACAAACAAATAGGTGTGACCAAATTCAATAATTTTCATCAGTAGCAGCCCAAAGATCATTATCGAAATATATGGAACCAAGTTGCAGCTCTAAAAGCTAAGTGACGATTTAGATTCTGCAAACTTCCACAAGTTTCTAACAACTCATAAGTGGTGCCAAAATCATCAAATGGGACCATGTGTTCCTGAGAATTCCTTTAAAATTAAATACCTAAGAAAGTCTACTTATCAGGTCTGTGAATCAGTTAAGGATTGAAATTCATATGTATCCATATATGAGCTGCTACTGCTAAAACAAACTGACTGAATTCTAAAAATGATGTAGCCGAACCACATACCAGAAAAAGATGGAGCAAACAGCAGGGATACATGTTTTGCATTCAGTGAATCCAAAGGTTATTCAGAAGTAAATCCAAGGTAATCAATGTAATTTCTTGATTATTTTCAGTTAATCGTAGCATTCACAGGTATAGGCCGAGGTTATTCAAAATGAATCCGAGGTTTCTCACATCTAATGCGGACTCTTACTCTCACATCTACAGATTCTCTTAAAACTGCAGTTGACAGAGGCAACACTGAGGTCTATAAAATTAGTTTCCCCATAACACCACTGAAGTTAGCTTTCGAAGCCTGGACCACTGAATTGAGAGCAGTCTAATTTTTAAGGGACTATCATTAAACATTATTGACTATGTAATGGTCTATCATTAAACAGCCATCGTATGCATGTGTGTGGACCTGGTGAAATTCAGAAGATGGGTACATCTAAGATAAGCAAGTCCCAAGTTAATCTGTGATACGTACTTTTATGCAAAACAAGCAATTGGTGGCACAAGTGCAGAGGCATTTAGTATGGCCCCTGATGGTGAGCAATGGCAGTTTGTACTGGCTCAGTGACGTGAATAAATTCAAGTTTACATCGGCAACATAAACTTCCAGAGATGTTGGGCAGCATATCGATATCAATCACCAATTTGAAAGTAGCGGTAGCAAGCCAAGAACACAGAGGCTCAGCATGGCAGTTCGATGCAAGTAGCAGCATGCCAGCAGTGCCCATGAGAAGGAGATGCTAGCTAATTAGCTTAGGTGGTCAGGTTAGCTGCAAGATAGATATATGACTCCAGGGGATACAGGTTAACTGAATGACAGTATACTGAAATTAGCATATAGAATTTTGAGGTGGCTGCAGAGAGATTGTGATTCAGAGATGAAAGACACGAAGGCAGTTGCAGTGTCCTGGCATCCTGGTTTGTGTTCACAGTAACCATTATTCGGTGCAAGCCTTGTGCATGCATTTTTAGTTGTTCTACTAAAAAAAACTCTTAAACATACTCGTCGACAGGGATGATCTGATGACACCCAACTTGTGCACCACTGGCAACATGTTGTAGATAGTCAGATGAAAAGCAGTGCAGCAAATTTCTAGTTCCCAATTCTGCAGAATCGACAGTGATGCAAATGCAAATTTGTAGACAATTTAGATGGAGTTCAGCAAAGCATTGAATCTGTATACATTCTTATCCCGACCATCTATGCCAAATGTGAAATCGGCCACAATGACTCTGAAACTACTGATTTATTACCACAGTGACTCTGAAACCGCAGTGACTCTGAAACTACTAATTTACCACATCACATGTGTAATTGGCCATCTATGCTATTTTGAAATCTGAAACCACAGTGACTCTAAAACTACTAATTGCAGGGAACTGAAAGGGAATTATGCCAATGAAAAGCAGGGGGTTTGGGGTTCGGACTGCTCACCGGTGGAGTGAAGGAACGTCGCAGAACCGGGGTGGCGCGCTGGGCGGGCGAGCAGCAGGGTGTCGTGGCCGCGGATGTTTGGCGGTGCAGCACAGGGACGTCGGAGCCGCGTCCTCGACTCTGCGTGCTAGTCGTGGCCGTGGACGGCGGTTCGACGTCGGACGAGGCCGCGGCAGATCTCGGGCTTGCCGCTTGGTACGGACGAGGCTGCACCCGGCGACGCAGGAGAGGCCGCCGCAACGCCGGCGTGCACGACCCCGACTGTGTGGGAGCCGGCGTGCAGGGGCTTGCCGCTTGTGGCGGACGAGGCTGCGTCGGGCGACGCAGGAGAGGCCGCCGTGCACGACCCCGACTATGTGGGAGCCGGTGTGCAAGGGCTGGCGGCGGCGTGTGGACGAGGCTGCAACGACGGCATGGGTGGGAACGACCCCAACTATATGGGCGCCGGCGTGCAGGGCCGGGGCTGGCGGCAGCGTCGGAGCGGGTGCGGCGTCGGAGCGTGGGAGGCGTGGGTCATGGGGTGGCTGGGGCACGTCAGTTTTGGGTTTGCGGGAGGCTTCGCGCTGTGCGATGTAATTAGGGGTAAGCGGTCCAATTAGTCTAATCTGACGATAACACGTGATTCTTTTTAGTTGTAGAGATCAGTAATTGATACACCATCTGATCCAAAATGTAAAGTCATTTTAGGATTCATTTTGGTCAAACTCCTGTCTCTTTGACCATCAACAGATAAAAAAAATCATGTTCACTGAAAATGTATGGTTGATGTTATTAGATTCACCACAAAAAATACTTTCATAATGTGTATTCCTTTTCATTTGATGTATATTATTACATAATATTACTTTTTGTAGACTCCACTTGTATATCTTGGACATTAAGTTGCAGATTTTAAATCAGTAGCAATGACATGTATTCATTTCTAGCGATCACATAATAACTAGGCTTACTGTTGCTTGTTTTTTATAGGTGGCCTTGACATATATCTAGAACTATTGCAACGGTTCCCCAATAATGTGCATATCTTGCTGGAAATTGCTAAGGTTTGTCTTTCTTCACTTCTCTAATCTCCCTTATTGAATTAAGGGCTGTCAAGGTCTCTCAGATTTTTCTTGGATCATATATCCCTTCAACTTTGATGTCAGTGTGCTTGTCAGTGTCTAGAGAACATGTGAAGTTAATTGTTCATTTCCAGCTTTATTTTGGTGGTTTTTATGACCTTTCTTCATGTGTTGATCCTGATTTTTGAGCTTCTTGTTTGAAGGTTGAAGCCATCATAGGCAGGAATGCTGAAGCGATAATGAACTTTGAGAAGGTAAATTGAAAATGTACAGAGCTAAAGCCCCTGATTCGGAAATCGCGTGAACAAGTAACAAGGTTATATAAACATTTGCTATATTCACTGTTGTTTCTTTCCTTTTTTTTGCAGGCCCGGTTGATTGATCCAAACATCATGACATATATGGATGAGTATGCAATTCTTCTAAAGTCAAAATCTGACTACATCAAACTGAATAAGTTGGTACATGATATGCTGCATATTGATCCTGCAAGACCAGAGACATGTGTTGCTCTTGCAGCAATGTGGGAAAGAAAGGATGAAAGAAAAGCTTTGACATATGCAGAAAAGGTAAATACCTTGTGGGTTTGATGGAAACTCACCTTCCATCTAATGCTCCTTACGATGTCTTCCTTTTCAGAGCCTCCGAGTTGATGACAGGCATATAACTGGCTATATTATGAAGGTAATACTGCAAGATATTGTCTATGCAACTGGATTTACATTATTATGGTAATTCCTCTTGCATTACAATTTGCGAAGCACAAGGATGGTTGCTGCTTATTTTCTCTGGGAAGTTCATGTTTAGATTTTGTGTCTGCTACCATCTTTGCTTTTTTAGGATCGCCATCTTCCATTGCTAGGGCATATCATGATTTTCCCTCATTGGTTTGTCATTGTTTGCCTACTGTTCTTTCAAGGGCAATCTGCATCTTTCATTGAATCGACCAGATTTGGCAGTGACAGACTTTAGGGGGGCTCAAGAATTGAGAGCTGATCTTCGTTCTTATCAAGGTTGGTAGGCTTGGTGCATCTGATATTCAAAATCTATTGTCATATTGTTAGTCTAAATAGAGGTATTCTCCAGGTTTGGTGCGTGCTTATCTAGCACTTTCTAAATGCAAAGAAGCATTATTCACTGCACGTGAGGCAATGAAGGTTCTGCATCAGTCTGCAAAAGCTCTCAAGCTAGTTGGCGATGTTCATGCAATTAGTTCTAGTGGGAGGGAGAAGGTAATCTTATTTTGCCATGGGTCACTGATTCAAGGATTATATATTTTTTGGGGTTCTGGAAGCAATCATGCCGCTAGATAGCTAGTATGTTTAATCAGCTGAAGGTGGGCTGCTGTACTGCAGTCAAAAAACTACTGTCCTAGCTGCAGGATAAGCCTGCAAAACTTATTAGCTAAGGGACATTACTAGCCTACCAAAAGTCTGTCTTGGAGCAGTCCAGTTTGAGCCGAGCACTCTAATTTGGAAGAATTGGGGTCCCAGGAAGTGCAAATTCTTCCTTTGGTTAGTTGCACATAATCAATGTTGGACAGCTGATAGACTTGCTAGAAGAGGTCTTCCTCATCCTGAGCACTGCCCCTTCTGTGACCAAGAGGATGAAACCATTCAGCACCTCCTCTGTTACTGTGTCTTCTCTCGGCAATTCTGGTTTCAATTATTTCGCACCTTTGCACTACCGGATATTGCACCTCAGCCATCTGCCACTGGGTTCTTTGACTGGTGGCAACAAGCCGGTAGCACTCTTGACAAAAGAACCAAGAGAGGATTCAATTCATTGGTCATGCTAGGAGCCTGGATGCTTTGGAAGGAGAGAAATGATATTGTGTTCAATGGTGCCTCGCCTAGGATAGAGCGGGTGCTTCTCCTTGCACAAGAAGAAGCTGCTCTCTGGAGGTTGGCAGGCGCTAAAGGCATTAGTGAACTGGTCGCTGCTCGTCCTGGGGTTTAGCAGCGCCTGTTGAGGGAGGTCGTCTTTTTACAGTTTTAACAGGCGCGTATGTAATCTAGAGATGGTGTGTGTGTGCTGTTGTATGGCTATATAAGCCTTTTATCCCCTTTCTTAAT